>NC_030385.2:22268360-22311710 GCF_001625215.2 Daucus carota subsp. sativus | reverse complement strand
TAAACTATAACAATTTACTTTCTGAGCTTAACAACAATATTAACTATAAGAACATCTTAAAGATCCTTTGACATCGCAAGCTCCAGCTACAACTGACGTTAGTGACATTGTACATTTATGCTAGCTCTTTTTCATTAAGAAGCCATATACACAAAAAATGTAAACGATTGAGTGAGTTCGACTAACGCAATTTGAAAGAAATTTAATTAAGTTGGCCTCTTATTCCACGGTAACCTTATTGATTGCCCTAGCCAGAAGGAATCGATTCAAGCAGTTGTACCAATGGTGGAATGGATATAAGATCACAAAAATAATTCAGTGAGACTTAAAAGACACACTAGGGAGATAAAAGAATATAGTTTATGCAGTCATAAGAAATTGCAATATCGTTATGATGCTATACTTAAGGTTTATCCAGCATCTATACTTTCTATTGGTGTTTTTCGGCTCCAGTTTTTCATTCATTTCCTGAAAATTTTGTGTTGGTCTATTATCTACATTGTTTGTTGTAGAGAAGAATTTATTGTTTTCTAGTTTTCTTCAGTATAATATTGCCCACGATTCAGTATTAGTAAATATACATTTTTGTGTTCCACTTGGTTATTTCGTTTTTTCTAAGAGCGTCTCCACCTATTACACTACTTTGGGTGATTTTTTACATCAAAATGGGTATAAGTTGCACTATCTTCTAATCAACTCCAACCCATTGCCACTAAAGGAATCCTTCTTGTACTATATAGGTTATTAATGGTAAGTGCCATTTAGGCAAATAAAGGGTAGTGTGGAATATCTAAAAACACAGAAGTTACACCAAACTTTGGTGCAACACCAAATATGAGTGTAAATTTAGAGTCGGCTGGAGCTGAATTTTACATCAAAATGGTATAGAAGTACAATTTGTGTTGGGTTGGAGATGGTCTAACTGCTTGGATTTGCAGCTCAAAAGAACTGAAGTTCGATTTGTGAGTATTGACCATAAGTTTTAACAAAGTAGTCTTTCACAGTTTGACCAATGTTGGACCAGTTTTCAAATTCACTTAAAAAGTGTAAAGTGAAACTGAGTTACCTTTCTGTCGTTTATAACGAGAAGGCCGATGCCCCAGCAGCTCAGCAATATTGGTCTTTGATGTGAAACTGCAGTTACCGCCGGTGCACTAGGATGACCTCACCTGTAAGCTAGCATTAAATTAGACCATCAAGATGTTAAAGTTCTGACTGAAGTGTGACAATTACAGGCGAACAAGTATTGGTCAATGAGTAAGGAATCGCATATTAAACCTTATTTTTTGGTTCTCTGCAACAATCAGGAGGGTCTGCCAGGACAACTCGACCTTTTATAGCATCTTTCTTGCTTTGATGGTAAGGTGGGACAATCGAGCACCAACACAACAAACACATCTTTCTTTTGACTATCAATGACATGTTGGAACTTTTACCTGGTAGAATCAGTAATAAGATGTATGACAAAGAGATGTTTATACATATTGTAACCAGAAAAAACTTACATCATAATTTCTAACCCCAATTATTAATAGTATGAAGCAAGAGGCGCTGGATTAGCTACACATATTGAATAGCACCAAAATATGTTAAATAATTGTTCCTCTTCATCTTAGAACACACACACAAAAAAAGGTTAGGGTGTTTGGTTGGGAGAATGGAATAGGATGAATAAGTTAATGGGAAGCAAATGCGGTAGGAGTGAAGTTTTTTTAAAAAAAATGAGTATGGTTAAACATTTCTATGTGAGATTTGGGAGGAAAATGAGTTTAGGGGAGAATGGAGCATTTGGAGTTTGGAGCTCTGGTTAGGGGGATAAGAGGAATGAAGGACGGAATGAAATTTTAAACATTTACAATAATATAGTCAAATTCATGACATTCCTTACTATTTATTCATCTAAAGAGAAACACAGCTTATTAAACATAAGAATTATATATGTAACTTGGCACAAAAAACAAAAAGAGAGGAGGAAGTGTATATGTCCTAGCCACATACATCAGTAACTAGCTATATATTTATATATACGATATGTAGTTCAACATATTTCACTACATCTACAATATAATCTGGTATCAGATACACATAAAGAACGAATTTTTTTATCCTAGGTCATCCCAATTTGGACTTCCTTATATAAATTTAATTATGCAACTTCTATGCACAAACTAAATTTTCCTCTTTAGTTCATCCTATCAGATAACAAAACTAACCAGCAAACATATAGACGGATCAACCAACAATTGTGACTACTACTTAAAAAAGTTACACAATCATATGATCACCCTAACCAAAATCCAAAAACCACCAGATTATCACTTACAATTACACCAAAAGAGTAAAACTCTACTTCAACTCAATTAATATGATTATTAAATATTTCAACCAAAAAGTTACTCTTGTATGATCCAAGTCGGAGCTGGTGAACCAAAAGAAATCTTGACATGTATCCAATACAATATTATGGCAACATTAAATTCAATCAATAGCCACTTTTTGATACATATATGCAAGCTTGTTGCCATTCGGTGTAATCATATATGTTTTGATACTTTAATCGAAGAATACAAGCTTTGCATCAACACAAAAAAGAAGAAGAAGAGGCATCCAATTCCTTTCTCACATACATATAAAATATTAGTCAACACATGATCATCCTATTAATTTACCATGTAAACCAATCCAACTCTAAAATCTCAATCACCCTAACATCAAAAAAAACCAAAAGCAGATTAGGCAAAACAACATGATCAACAACACAAAATTAAAAAAAAAAAACACAAAGAAAATTACATGAAAAAGATTAGAGTTTTACCGCAACAAAGTCATTGTCACAGCCTGGCTTCTTGGAGCAATGTTATCTTGATGAACTACATCACTAGCAAACCAAGTGAAGAAGGAAATAAACAAAGTGCAAATTACCAAAAACTGCAGCTAAATTAAGTCTTGCAAGCTCTTTATTGGATGCTAACATTCTTTCTCTCTAGATCAAAACAAAGGGTTGTGTCTTGGATTTAGTTTAATTTTATTTTCTGGGTATGTAAGTTTGAGCTATGTTAACAGCCGAGAAAATGGTAAGAACAGTCAGAGGAAGAAGAAGATATGTACAAAACAAAAAGAAAGAGGAGAGAGATGACCGTAAAAGTTATTGAAACTACAGTAACCTATAAATTACGTAATATTTATATATAAGTTTTTAATAATTAATATGTTTTCTATGCATAATTAGAAAAATAACATAAAAATAGTCTTTACCCAACGATTTTACAACAACTGTTTACAAAATTTATTAAGTTTATAATATGAGAATATTATATAAGACTTAATTACTGTAAATTTTTATCTATTATTAAAATTTAGAGAAACGAAAACTAATAACTTAATTTGTATTATTTTTAAGTGACCAAAGTGTATTTAAATTTGAGTTTCCTCGTAACAAACGATAGACATGATCCAGCTCAATTATTTTAACAATGAATGTACTTTTTGTCGGGGAGTTCACCTGTAGACTTAGGATTCGTGGGCGACGCGGCTTAGGATATTTATTCCTATACTTGTACTTGCTGATGTTTCCTCTGCTTAAGGAGAATTAGTCTGTTTTTACGTTGTCTGAATTTATGTTTAATGACGGCTAATAAGTCTTTTTTAATGGTTGGTTGGAGAAAGAAAATAATATAATATACATTTATATTTATATTATATTTGAAATAAAATTTTAGTATTATAGCATATATAATTATAAGTTATAAAATATTAAAAATTTTGTTTCAAATTTTTTATTAAAAGTAGTAAATTAATTTTTTATCAAAAAACAAAATTATACTTGTATTAAAATTTTATAAGCTATTGTAACATTTATTTAAAACTTTAATATATATCTCAATTATAGATTTATTTTATAAATTTAATCCTTGAAATATGTCCCTACAAGAAAAATCCTTAATATATAATTGACTCAATTATATCATATATAATTCTTGGATAGTTTGGTGAACAACAATTGATCTTATCTATCTAATAGATTTTTAACCAAACTCTATGCTTCTAAGTTCATGATAGTTGAATATAACCGTTTATATTCACCTTACTATTATAACTTAGTTAAGTTAGACCCAATGATACAACGTCCGAATATAACCGTTTATATTCGTCGCATTTCACCATGATAGATAGGAGTCCCCTGCCACTGACAGCCATTCCCCATATCGATCTAGGATTTAATGAATGTTTATTCATTGGAAAGCATCTGATTAAAACTTAATATTTTACTTAGGGATTTTTAATTAAGAACGATCATGATCCCATCATAAAGAGATTCTCAATTTTTCCTTGAATTAAATATTTCAAATCAATACTCTTTGATTGGTTGAAAACCCGACTTGAGGTGTTGGCACAACGGCTATACTTAAAAATCCCAAATCCGACGGAATCTTCCTCTCATTGAATACCGAAAATCCATAATTATTTGCTTGGTAAGATGACTAAAGCCCCTTTCACTGGTAAGGGTCAAAGGGCCACTAAACGTCTAGAGCTAATACATAGTGATGTATGTGGCCCAATGCGTGTGATGGCTAGAGGAGGCTACTACTACTTCATAACATTTACTGATGATTTCAGTAGATATGGATATGTATATCTTGTGAAGAACAAATCCGATTCTTTTGAAAAATTTAAAGAATACAAGGTCGAAGTAGAGAAGCAAATTGGCGGAGGTGCAAATATTAAGATCTTACGATCCGATCGTGGGGGTGAATACTTAAGCACCGAATTTAAAGAATATTTGAAAGAATGTGGTATTGTATCACAACTCACTCCGCCAGGCACACCTCAATGCAATGGAGTTTCAGAGAGGAGAAATCGCACCTTGTTGGACATGGTGCGGTCGATGATGAGTCATGCAGATCTTCCAATAAGTTTCTGGGGTTACGCTCTAGAAACAGCGGCTTTCACACTAAACAGTGTTCCTACTAAGAAGGTTCAAAAGACTCCATATGAGATATGGAAGGAGAAACGGTCAGGCATGAACTTTATGAAAGTTTGGGGATGTAAGGCGTTTGTGAAACGTCAAGCATCTGACAAGCTTGGACCTAAATCCGAAGAGTGCATTTTTGTGGGATACCCTAATGAAACAAAGGCGTATTATTTTTATAGCCCTTCTGAGCAGAAAGTGTTTATTGCTCGAGATGCTGTCTTCATGGAAAGAGATTTTGTTTCCAAAAGAAACAGTGGGAGAACTATAGATCTCGATGAAGATCGAGAACCACAAAATAGCATTGAACCTGAAGTGGAACAAGAGCAGAGTAATGATAATGCTCAACAAACACAGGTTGTTCGTAGATCTGGTAGAATTCGCCACGAGCCAGAGAGAAATGGATTTCTCTTGACTCAGTGTGGTGATTTGATGCTCATAGATGAAGATGAGCCTCTCGCATACCAAGATGCTATGAACAGTCCAGACTCTAAGAGATGGCTTGAAGCCATGAAATCCGAGATAGATTCCATGTACGAAAACCAAGTATGGACCTTGGTTGATCCACCTGAAGGGGTAAAACTCCTAGGGTGCAGATGGGTTTTTAAAAAGAAAAGAGACATGGATGGAAATGTTCAGACCTACAAAGCTAGGCTGGTTGCAAAAGGTTTCAAACAAATTCATGGTATTGACTATGATGAAACTTTCTCACCAGTGGCTATGGTCAAGTCTATAAGGATTTTGCTTGCCATTGCAGCATTCCATGATTATGAAATCTGGCAAAAGGATGTCAAAACAGCCTTCCTTAATGGAAGCCTTGAAGAGGATGTGTACATGACACAACCTGAGGGTTTTGTCGATCCAAGTAATGTTGGCAAGGTATGTAAATTGCGTCGATCCATATATGGATTGAAGCAATCCCCTAGGAGATGGAATATTCGTTTTGATGAAATAGTCACAGAATATGGCTTTGTTCAAAACGAAGATGAACCATGTGTTTACAAGAAGGTTAGTGGGAGCCATGTGGCATTCATAGTACTGTATGTTGATGACATACTACTAATAGGGACTGACATACCTTCTCTAAAGGCTGTTAAGACTTGGTTAGGGAGCAATTTCTCTATGAAAGACTTAGGAGATGCTTCCTACATTCTAGGAATGAGGATCTATAGAGATAGATCTAGCAGAATGATCGGTCTAAGTCAGAGCACGTACATTGATAAGGTTTTGCATCGTTTTGGAATGCAAAATGCAAAAAGGGGATATGTCCCCGTGTCTCAAGGGATAGCGATCTCTAAGGACCAGTGTCCGAAATCATTGGATGAGAAGGACCACATGAATAAAGTTCCATATGCTTCAGCTATAGGATCTATCATGTATGCAATGGTATGTACTCGCCCAGATGTCTCGTATGCTTTGAGCATGACGAGCAGATACCAGTCTAATCCAGGTGAAGGTCACTGGACAGCAGTCAAGAATATTCTTAAGTACCTGAAAGAACTAAAGATTCATTCTTGGTGTATGGAGGAGAGGAGAAACTCGTTGTAAAAGGTTACACCGATGCAAGTTTCCAAAAAGACAGAGATGACACTGTATCACAGTCTGGTTTTGTGTTTTGTCTAAACGGAGGTGCTGTAGGCTGGAAGAATTCAAAGCAAGAAACAGTAGCTGATTCTACAATGGAGGCTGAGTACATTGCAGCTTGTGAAGCAGCTAAGGAGGCCGTTTGGATTCGAAAGTTCAATTCTGATTTGGGAGTGGTTCCATCGATCGCAGATTCCATTGATCTATACTGCGATAACAATGGAGCCATTGCACAGGCTAAAGAACCTAGATCTCACTCCCGGGCCAAACATATACTCAGGAGATTTCACCTTATTCGAGAAATTAATGAAAGGGGTGATATACACATATGTAAAGTGCACACAAATGATAACATTGCAGACCCACTGACCAAAGGCTTGTCGCAACAGAAGCACGATGGTCACACTAGTTCCATGGGTATTAGATATATGGGTGATTGGCTCTAGTGCAAGTGGGAGATTGTTAGTGTAGGTGCCCTAGAGGCAATACATTATTCTTTTAAACATTTATGTCAGTTGTTCATTCAATAAATGTATTTATTATGATCTAAATTATTGCGATATTTTGTTAGCATAATAAATGTCCTTAGAATCATGATACACATTATATAGTTTAAGTACATGACTTGAACTTGAGATTATATAATATATCATATTCTTAAAGGTCCATAGTCGAGTATTATTATATAGGACGATAATAATACATAGATAGACTAGTATGTTGTTTGACAAGATAACCACATCTCATTGGTTATAAGTATGGGGATACTAAAGTCAATACATAGGTACATGTAAGAGTACATGGTACTGGACAGACCCACAGTGAGATTCTTCATGTTTAATAAAGTCATAAGAAAGACTCACAGTGATAATGGTGTAAAGATCCTTTGACTTGAAATCATTATATTTCTATGCGAGGATTAATATACTTTGACTACATTAAAAGTTACCTTTGACCGGGTGATGATAAAAGTGGACATCGGGTATATCATGAGTCGTATGAGAAATATGAATGATAGATAAGGATTTAACCCTCCGATAAATAGGAGAGATATTATTGGCTTCTTGATTGAGTGAGACTATAAATGCAATGCCATGCTCAAATAATGATTTGTCTTGATAGTCTACTCATTGATCAAGTAAACCCGGATTAAATATTGAAGAGGATGACTAAATACATGCCTCGAGTTTAATCTATAATATGTATGGTTAAAGGGATCATATTACACGAAAAACATTATTCACGAAAGGTTTTATCTAATCACGATTTAATTATTGTTTAATTGGGTAACAATGATGTATTACTAGATACCGCTCATTGTTTATAATTTTATTAGAGAATAAAATTATTGCCAATTAAATGATAGCCTATAGGGTCACACAAATAGAGCACATAATGGAATAAGTTAATTTAAATTATTGATTTAAATTAACTGATGATTATTTGAATTTTATTATAATTAAGTGAGCCTTAATTAAGATAATATAAATTCGAATTAAAGGGAATGCTTTTGCCCATAATAATTAAGTATGACTTAGTTATTAATTAAATAATAGAATTTCGTTTTATTATTTAATCCTATACCGACTAGGGTTGGGCTTTGCTGTTACGGGCCTTCTCATCAGTCACTATAAATACATAATAATGGTGAAGGAGGTCATTACGTTTTTGTGAGAAAAACCCTAGCAACAAAGAGAGGCAAGGCAGTTCCGATCGTCGAGAAGAAGGCTAGTACATCTATCCATCGGTGCTCGTGTGGATACCATAGAGGTGTTTTCCGAGAGGTAGACACAAACTGTGATAGCTAGGATCTCCGTTGAGTTCGTGAAAGTCAAGCTTTTGAAAGGTATGATTCGTTATCTCCATAATCTGCCCATAATTATACATGGATCCTGTTCTTGGGTTTCGAAAATTTTGTTTATTTACGCATATCCGCTGCGTTTTGTGCCTCGGAACCCAACAATAAATTCGGATATACAGCAAAGATGAAGGCTTCAAGTGACCTACTTGGAGTGGGATGCCATTAGATAACTACAAGAGGAAGTTGTTTTATCCTAAACTAGAGGGGATAAGAGCTTATCTCTTCAGAGTCCTAAATCTAGAACTACATGGGCTTGATCTCAATAAATATAGGGTATGTAGGCACCTTGCAAAGGGACGGATTCGGATTCATAAACCCACGAGTTCTACACTCTAAAGTCTAAATAGAGGCACGTGTAACCTTTGTGACGTACATTTCTGGGCAATTGCAGGATGAAATTCTATAATTCCGGCCTCGTTGTTTGGTTCTTTGCAAGCTCAGTCCTTAAAACACTTGTTTTTCTTTAGTTTTTCATTAGTTTGTGTTAACGGTATCCCTAAGAGCTAGGCGTGATTTTCGTGGTTGTAATAGATATCCCTATAATTGTGTTATACGGTTTTGGGGGTGTTGTATCAATTCCTCTCACAACACTTTTTGGCGCTAGAAGGAGGGGATTACTGATCTTAGAGAAAAGAGATGTCAGAAATTCCCGAAAACACAGAAAAATCCAAGACGCCGGAAGGCGCTACGCAAGATGAAAGCGACGTTCCGATCGGGGAATTAACATGCGAGGAGAAGGCAAAAATAAAGAGAATGAGTCGAAGGATTGCTTCTCTGAAAAGGAAATCAGCAAGGTCGAAAAAGGCTAGCAAGGTGACTCCCACCAAGCTAGATTTTGATGGAAAAGGCAGTAGGAAGGAAGGTGGAAACCCTGAGGATCGAGCTGACCCCGAAATGGATGATGGAGAGCACTCACAGGCTGCTAGTGTGTTCGACCGCCTTGGAAGGAAACTGACCGAGAAGGACTTGCGGCACAGGCTTGGAAACAAGGCCCCTAACGAGGATGAACCTGAAGGCTCGCAACGCAGGCCTCCTCCCAGCCGAAGATCGGAGAAGCCCGTGTCTGAAGCTCGGTCAAAGGACAAAAACCAAAAGCCATCGAAAGTTATCTCCATTCATGATGATGAGGAAAGCTCAGGGTCGCACAATGATGAGGAAGTAAGCAAGAATAAAGATCATCCCCTGGATGGTGACTATGAGGTTGCACTTGATGATGGGGACGATAAGTGCAAATTGGAAGAGCTGCTGGAAGCCCTAAAGAAGGTGAAAGCCGATAAGAAGTCGAAAGTCGAGCTTACCGTCAAGTCACCCTTCACTACGAGGGTTAGGGAGTCACCTCTATCGCGTATCTACAGGGGGGTTGGCGACCTGCGATTTAACGGAACCACAGATCCCGTGGAGTATCTTAGCCGGTTCGACACTGAGATGGAGGTCTACCAGATTCCAGACCTCACAAAATGTCGCTTATCGGCTGCAACCCTCAGGGATGACGCTCACCACTGGTTTAAGAGGATTCCTTCTAATTCTATCAGCTCTTGGAGGAAAATGAGTGAGCTGTTTGTGGGACAATTCAGGGCTTCCGTTACTTATGCCCCACCTGCCAATACTCTAGCCAATATTAAACAGAAAGAACATGAAACACTAAGGGAGTATTTCAAACGCTTCAACTCAGAGGTGCCCCGAGCTAGGCCAACATCAAAGGAAACCCTGAAGAATTTCTTGATAGCAGGGGTAAGGCCTAGAACAGACTTCTGAAGGAGTTGCAAGGGCGAGAGCCCGAAACCCTAGCTGACTTCTTTGCTAGGGCGGAGCCCCATAAGGTGATCGAGGAATCTCTAGCTAAGCTTAAGAAAGAGTCGAAGTCTGAAAGCCGTAGCAGCTAGAAGAATAAGAGGGATAGGTCGTACAACCCAGAAAAGAGGAGCACCTATAAGAGGAACCCCTTCGTAAGGCCTACTGGTGAGAAGCCTTCAAGCCGAGATGGCAAAACTTCACCCATTACTGTGAATACAACCAGCACGCAAGACTTCGACAAGTCAAGGCTAACGATGCGGAAGACAAAAGAGCCAAGGTACGATGAATACACGCCTCTGACAGCTCCCATAGATCATATCTTTGAAGTTGGAGACAAGGCGAGAGTCTTCCAGAAGCCCTTTCGAAATGGTCCCCTTGGCAAGAAAGACCAGGGGAAATATTGTGCTTTCCACGACTTAAATGGGCATGATACAGCATAATGTGTTCACCTTAAGGACCACATAGGGGACCTTATCAGAACTGGGTACCTGACGGAATTTGTGGCCCAAGAGGCTAAAAAGTATAAGGAGAAGAAGGCCGAATGGGCAAATGACCAGGGAGCCAACCGTAACACTCGGGCTGGCAATGTGCGAACAATCATCGGAGGACCCTTCGTGGGAGGCCAGGGACGCAGTGCTATGAGAAGATATGTACGGGAAGCCCGAGGGCCGCCCTTAACCAATGTGTGCCACCTGTCTGAAAGGCCTCCCAAAATGTTCAAGGGGGAGACCATGGACATTACCTTTACTGAGGGGGATGCGTGCACGGTACACCATCCTCATAGCGATGCCTTGGTGGTAACAGCCGTGATTGGTAATGTCAATGTACACAGGCTTCTTGTCGACAACGGAAGCTCTGTCAACATCCTGGCCTACAGTGCCTACCAAAGAATGAAAATGGCAGACAAAGACATGATGGAATGCTATAACGAATTATATGGTTTCACAGGAAATGCTGTCCAAATCGTTGGAAGAGTAAGACTCCCAGTCACCCTTGGAGTGGAACCATTGGCTACCACTCAAGTTGCAGAGTTCATGATAGTAAATGATGACATCTCCAATAACGGGATCCTGGGCAGACCTATCTTAAGGGATATGCGGACCGTAACCTCAATCTACCACCTATCAATGAAGTTCCCAACCCCCAATGGGGTAGGCTGTGTGCGAGGATGTCAGGCCAATTCCCGAGAATGCTATAGAAGGGCTTTGAAATCCACAGTGAAAGCCTGCAAGGAAGTCCAGCAAATAGAAGGAGACATCCCAGAAAGTTATTACTAGCAAGTGGAGATAAAGGAGGAACCCGAAACTAAGGCCCAAGGAAAAATCCTGATAAAGTTTGTGAAAGAAACTTGCAACATGGTGATCATTGTGCAGCATCCGGGGGAGGACCCATATGTTGAAGCCTCACATACCATGCATGGAGGGCTCACTCTCGTGCATACACCCCCAGTGCAAAATGTTGATACAACTGAAACCATGATCGAAGGGATTGTGGAAGATGTTACTGACAGTGATTCTAAAGGGGCTGGTCAAAAGCAGCCCCAAAATAAAAAGCAAGGAAAGGAGTGTGAGGCACCTTGTGACTTCGACAGTGCTATGGTAACCTATCAACTTGGAAACCGGACACGGCTTCCCGTTCATGAAATCCTGGGTACGCAACCCCAAGAGGGTGGCAACAAAGAGGTTACCGTTGAGATCGACCTCGACCCAAGGATGCCGGAAACCCAGGTAAAGACTAGAGCAGCTGGGGATACCCTATCCATCTCGGTGGATGAGTCCGACCCCTCTAAAGAATTAAAGATCGGGGAACAATTGGGGCCGGAACTAAGGGAAATCCTGGCCGCATTCTTAAAGAATAATCTGGACGTCTTTGCTTGGAACCATTCGGATATGATCGGGATTCACCCAGAAGTCATGTGCCACCACCTCAATATTGAACCAGACAGAAAGGGAGTCAGGCAGAAGAGAAGGCCAATTTGTGGGGAAAGGGCTACCGCTCTTCAAGAAGAGGTAGACCGACTATTGAAGGCAGGTGTAGTAAAAGAAGCTTTCTACCCTACATGGCTAGCAAACCCGGTGTTGGTGAAGAAACCTAACGGAAAATGGAGAACATGCATAGACTTCACTGATCTGAACAAGGCTTGCCCTAAGGACAGATTTCCGCTTCCTCGAATTGACCAATTGGTGGATTCTACTGCGGGGCATGCACTGTTAAGCTTCATGGATGCCTACTCAGGCTACAACCAAATCCCCATGTTCGAGCCAGATCAGGAACATACCTCCTTTATCACTGACAAGGGGCTCTATTGCTACATTGGGATGCCGTTCGGTTTGTTGAATGCTGGGGCTACATATCAAAGGCTGGTCAACAAGATGTTTAAGGACCAGATTTGGAAAACAATGGAAGTATATGTGGATGATATGCTAGTAAAATCAAAGGAAGCTTATGATCATGTGACACACTTATCATAGATGTTTGACATACTAAGGGATTACATGATGAAGTTGAATCCCCAAAAATGCGTATTCGGGGTCGAATCCGGCAAGTTCCTGGGCTTCATTGTCAATCATAGGGGAATTGAAGCTAACCCTGCGAAGATCAAGGCCTTAATTGAAATGAGGTCGCATAGGAATGTAAAAGAGGTGCAATGCCTTACAGGCCGGGTTGCCGCCCTAAACCGGTTTATCTCGAAGTCCTCAGACAAATGTAGAGAGTTCTTTGCACCCATAAAAAGGGGCAAAAATTTGAATGGACGACAGAGTGCGAGGCTGCCTTCCTAAAGCTGAAGGAGCAACTTGGGAGCCCTCCACTGTTGGCGAAACCAAGGGGGTGAAGCCTTAATCCTTTACCTAGGGGTTTCCGAGTTCTCAATTAGCGTCGTCCTGATCAAGGAGGAAGAGCAAACCCAGCAGCCGGTATATTACGTAAGCAAAAGATTACTCGATGCTGAGACCCGCTACTCGAACATGGAAAAGTTAGCCTACGCACTAATTCTGGCTTCCTGTAAACTAAGGCATTACTTCCAGGCTCACAAGATCGAAGTGCGAACATCCTTCCCTCTCAGACAAGTCTTGCACAAGCCGGAAGCCTCTGGTAGAATCATGAAATGGGCAGTTGAGCTAGGCCAATTTCATATAGAGTACAAGCCACTTTTGAAGTTGAAGGAATGGAATGTATACCTGAACCTCAGTCTCCAATAGCCATACCTGAGAATCGTTCCCCTTGGTGGAACTTGTACGTCGATGGGGCTGTCAATGGAAATGGGGCCAGGGCTGGCATTGTCCTAGTTAGCCCGGAATGCCATAAGCTGCAAAGCTCCATTCACTTCGACTTTAAAGCCACCAACAATGACGCGGAGTATGAAGCCCTAATAGCGGGGCTGAAGCTAGCTTTGGAGATGAAGGTGGAATATATGAATGTTTACAGTGATTCAATGTTGGTAGTCTGGCACATCTGAGGAGGCTTCCAAGCTAGGGGTCTCCGTACTGATCTCTATATGCGGTATGCCCAGGACCTAATTGAGAATTCAGGGAAATCAAGCTAGAGCAAATACCAAGATCTGGGAATGCAGACGCAGATGCCCTGGCCAAGTTAGGCTCTCAGAGAGATGCACATATGCTTGGGGTGATCCCCCTCGAAATCCAATATCAACCCAGCATCCCTAAAAATTGAGGTCTTGGATGTTGAGGTTGAAGACTCTAACCTTTGGACAACCCAAATTCAGGAATACATAGCCAACGGAACCCTGCCTGTAGACAAGGATGAGGCCAGAAAATTGAGATACAAGGCAGCCTAGTATGTAATCTATGATGGAATTCTTTACAAAATGGGGTTCAATCGACCCCTCCTTAGGTGTGTCGTTGGGATAAGATGTGAGTACATTATGCGCGAGGTGCATGAGGGAATTTGTGGGTATCACTCGGGGGGTGCCTCCCTCGCTCACAAAATTCTCCGTCAGGGCTACTACTGGCCTACCCTCTACAAAGATGCTCATGCCTTCGCCAAGGCCTGTGACATCTGCCAAAGGTTCTCTAATATAAATAAGAGCCCAGCGGTACCCCTAAAGACCTTGACAAGCCCCTGGCCGTTTGCCGTTTGGGGGATAGATCTGATTGGTGAATTACCCAAAGGAAAAGGGAGTGTGAGAATGATGCCAAACATGCGTTTTCCCGCTCATGAAGCCTTCGGTGCCATACATTATCCAGGCAGTTCTTTGGGAGGGAACCTATCACCTTACTAACATGGAAGGAAGGCTAAAATCACGGGCATAGAACGCCCAACACTTGAAGAAGTATTACCAGTATTTCAACCTGGGGCTTCAACTGCATCTAGTTCTTCACCATAAGTCTACTTATGCCAAAGAACTCGGGGGGTAGTAGGCATATCACTTATGTTACATAGAGCTCAAACTCAAAATTTTGGAAAGTGAAATCATCAAAACTTGGAAAATACAACTCTACAACTTGGCTGCACTCATTGGAAGGAGAGCTTATCAAAGCTTTCAAGGTTGAAAGCTTATAGAAGCTTTCAAGGTTCCAAGCTTTTCAAGCTTGCAAGGCTGCATTTATTGGAAGTAGGGCTTATCAAAGCCCTTCAAGGTATCAAGCTTATCAAAGCTTTCAAGGTTTTGGGCTAGGGATGGGCACGGGGGCATTTCGGGGGCGGGGAGTGCTATCCCCGACCCCGATCCCCGAATTCAATACCCCTACCCGACCCCGCCCCGAACCCCGAACGGGGATTATTTTCCGCCCCGATCCCCGCCCCGAACGGGGAACGGGGATCCCCGCGGGGTTTTGGGGAATTTTATTTTTTAATAAAAACATAATAATTTTATAATATATAATATACTTTTTAATTAAAAAACAAACTACAAACTCCTAATATAATAATAAAATAATATTATCTTATATTTTCAACCTCAAATCATATTAAAATTGATTTATAATATAAATAAACAACAATTTAAAATTATAAAATATATTATATTACAATATATTTATAATCAATCAATAAAAATAAAGATTATTTTTTACTTTTAATTATATTATAAAGTTTATCTATTTTTAATAATATATTTAGTATAATATATTTAAATATATTATTATTTATATATATATATAATCGGGGTCGGGGATCGGGGCGGGGAGACACCAATCCCCGACCCCGCCCCGATCCCCGAATTTTTTATAAACCTTTCCCCGATCCCCGCCCCGCCCCCGAAAAATTCCCCGAATCCACGACCCGAACGGGGCGGGGATCGGGTCGGGATCGAGCGGGGCGGGGTAAATGCCCATCCCTATTTTGGGCTTATTAAAGCCCTTCAAGGTTAAAGCTTATCAAAGCTTTCAAGGTTTCAAGCTTTTCAAGCTTGCAAGGCTGCATTTATTGGAAGTAGGGCTTATCAAAGCCCTTCAAGGTTTAAAGCTTATCAAAGCTTTCAAGGTTTTGGGCTTATCAAAGCCATCAAGGTTAAAGCTTATCAAAGCCCTTCAAGGTTAAAGCTTATCAAAGCTTTCAAGGTTTCAAGCTTTTCAAGTTTGCAAGGCTGCATTTATTGGAAGTAGGGCTTATGAAAGCCCTTCAGGGTTTAAAGCTTATCAAAGCTTTCAAGGTTTTGGGCTTATCAAAGCCCTTCAAGGTTTTGGGCTTATCAAAGCCCTTCAAGGTTAAAGCTTATCAAAGCTTTCAAGGTTTGAAGCTTTTCAAGCTTGCAAGGCTGCATTTATTGGAAGTAGGGCTTATCAAAGCCCTTCAAGGTTTAAAGCTTATCAAAGCTTTCAAGGTTTTGGGCTTATCAAAGCCCTTCAAGGTTTTGGGCTTATCAAAGCCCTTCAAGGTTAAAGCTTATCAAAGATTTCAAGGTTTGAAGCTTTTCAAGCTTGCAAGGCTGCATTTATTGGAAGTAGGGCTTATCAAAGCCCTTCAAGGTTTAAAGCTTATCAAAGCTTTCAAGGTTTTGGGCATATCAAAGCCCTTCAAGGTTAAAGCTTATCAAAACTTTCAAGGTTTCAAGCTTGCAAGGCTGCATTTATTGAAAGTAGGGCTTATCAAAGCCCTTCAAGGTTTAAAGCTTACTAAAGTTTTCAAGATTTCAAGCTTTTCAAGCTTGTATGGTTTTGGGGTTATCAAAGCCTTTCGAGGTTTGGGCTTATCAAAGCCTTTTGAGGTTTGGGCTTATCAAAGCCTTTCGAGGTGTGGGCTTATCAAAGCCTTTCGAGGTTCAAGCTTATCAAAGCTTTCAATGTTTCAAGTTTTTCAAGCTTACATGGAAGTAGGGCTTATCAAAGCCCTTCAAGGTTTGAAGTTTATCAAAACTTCCAAGGCTTACATTTGGGGATTACCCCAAGGCTTGCATGGGGATTGCCCGTAAGGCTCACGCTCTAAGCTTACACTTAGGGCTTACGTTCGAGGTTTGCGACAGAGGTTTGCGACAAAGGTCACTAATTCTATACCTCTTATTATACATTGAACCGAGTTATATATTGGACTAAGGCATCTTGGGATTGACAAACTATAACTTGGGATTATGTGCATCAATGACATGCGTGAATTACTTAACTGGCTATCTTGTTTTATGAGCAAGCACAATGCATGATACTTGACATGGATACCTTTGTGATTATGTGTGAACCTGCTTTACTTGTGATCATGTTCTTGAATTATGGCAAGACTAAGGCTTTCGAGGCTACACATTCTAACCTTCTACATATGAAGGTTGCATGACACATACATGACTACTATATGCTAAGTGTGTACTCGCTTTACAAATGTTTATTTCCCTGAATTATAAACGGGCTGCAACCCCAGGGGATGAAGCCTTAAAAGCTTAAGCCCGTAAGGGTGAAGCCCAACAGGCTTCCAACGTAGCATGGCTACAAGTCACAGCCTTTTACCTACAGGCATCATTACATGGTATATGTATATATATGGGCTAACAAGTAATGCAAGAATATTCACACAATGGCAATTCAAGAAAAGGAGATAGACATTCATCAACACAAATCGAAGTATGTTTCCCAAAAACAGAAGGGGAACCCAAAATAAATATCATGACAACTCACAAGGCATTCGGAGGAGCCCACAAAATTCAAATTCATGGCGCAAGCATGAAGGATCAAGTTCTACATAATATGAAACAAAAAGAAAAAGTTTTATAAACATGGATGGGAGCTGGAGACAGAGACTATTGGGCCTCCTTATTGGAGGTAATGTTCTAGGCTATGGTTTATGGTTGGAGGATCAGGAGTTTTGGAGTCCAGGGTTGGGGCTTCCTTCTCGAGCTATTTCGTGGGCTTCAAATTTTGGTCGGTCCCCTAGAAGTAATTTACTCATAACAACTTGGGCATCAGCCGCCTCCGTCTTGGCTTACTCCAGGGTGATGGTGGCATCGGAGCCCAACCTCGCCCAAACATTTTCAGGTTAGATCTTAAAAGCCGATTTCATGCAATATTTCAGCACAAAGTAGCTTGGACACTTGGCAGGTTGAGACTGACTGGATAGGAGAGCAAGTAGAAATGAGGCTTAAGGTTTCCTAGATTTTCATGTAATTATCAAATGGAGGTATTCAGATTAATTGAAGCTGGGTGCACTGTTTACCCTTGAATACTCTTGTTTCTTACACAGGGTACGCCCACGTAAGCTTAGAGTTTTTTGGGTGAATAGTGTGCGCACTTGGAAGGTCTACGCATGAGTAGGATAGGCTACGATGGATTAGGTTCCTCTCGTATTAAATACTTCAAGGAACCGGGGGGTAGTTGTTGTGCCATAAAATCTCCTGGGCCTATTTTATAGCCCATTAGGTTATTTGGGCTTATTTGGATCATTTGGTAAAGGATTTAGGGCTTCGACTGTGGAAGGGTGAACCCCGGAGGCTGCATGTGAAGGGTTACAAGCCTAAAAGGAAGGTCCTGGGAAGGCTTCAGTATGGATAAGACTTCACCTGGATGTGTTACAGGGGTTACCCTCGATGGGGTTACCATTGTGCGAAGCCTAGATTACGATCGCGAAGGCTGCTTAAGGAGGCATGTACGCTTGCATCGGAGGCATAATGAAGGCTGCCATCAAAATGGGGTTGCACTTGTAAGCGCTTTAGGGGTTACCTTTGCTAGGGGTTACCGCTAAGTGCATCCCGGGTTGCAGCTGCAGGGCTGCAGTTAGGGGATGCCGCTGGCAGGGCTACCGCCGCCTGGGCAGAATTGTAGGCAGACTCTAAGAAGGACTCTTCTTCCTTGTTTCTAGGAGGACGAATTGGAGGTCGATTGGGAGTACATCAGCTGTTATTTATCCACCATTTAAAGGATAATCATGCTTATTTGGAGATAATTACAACATATACACATATCTAGTGCATAAATTCGGATATAATCAAAGATGAAGGCTTCAAGTGACCTACTTGGAGTGGGATGCCGCTAGATAACTACAAGAGGAAGTTGTTTTATCCTAAACTAGAGGGGATAAGAGCTTATCTCTTCAGAGTCCTAAATCAAGAACTACATGGGCTTGATCCCTATAAATATAGGGTATGTAGGCACCTTGCAAAGGGACGGATTCAGAGTCATAAACTCACGAGTTCTACACTCTAAAGAGAGGCACGTGTAACCTTTGTGTCGTACATTTCCGGGCAATTGCAGGACGAAATTCCATAATTCCGGCCTCGTTGTTTGGTTCTTTGCAAGCTCAGCCCTTAAAAACACTTGTTTTTCTTTATTTTTTCATTAGTTTATGTTAACGGTAGTCCCTAAGAGCTAGCCGTGATTTTCGTGGTTGTAGTAGATATCCCTATAATTGTGCTATACGGTTCTGGGGGTGTTGTATCAATTCTTCTCATAACACAAATCTCTAACATCTGCTTTAGATTAAGTCTCAACTATTTCGATCCACTTTTTACTTTTTCAAGTAGATTCGAGTTTTTACTTTTTCTTGTTATACATATATCAATTTGACTATCTGGTGCTATTTATGGGATTTTGCGGAGTTATTTATGCTTGTTGTTTGATTCTTTTAAGTCTGTTATTTCTATCCTCTGAAAACTCAATATCCTGCAGTGATGTTTCTAAATCTGTAATCGTCCCTGATGTGAATGGAGATGGATGTGTCCTGAGTAACCTACAGTCCAGTAAATTTTCGGGTTGTGTCGGGTAACCCAAAATTAAATCATGTCGGGTTCGGGTTTGGCACCAGTACCCATGAAATTTTCGGGTCGGGGTCGGGTTGGGTTAAAAATACTGCCCGAGTATGTTGACCCGACACGAACCAGACCCGATACCCAAAATTACCAGCCCTAGTTTTTAACCTAACCTAATTATACAAAATAATACTACCTCCCTATCTAATGTATATCCTTATAATTTTGTATTTGATTTTAATGCTTACAAGGAAATACAAAACAGTTTCCCAAATATAATTGGTTTCTTCAAGGAAAATTCATGGATCTGTTTTCTCTCCTGTTTTTGTTGGATTTTGGATATTGGACCATATTTTTAATAAAAGAAAATTTTCTAAACCTCGCGTGGGCTGTTGAATCACCCAATTCTGACTTCTAGAACTCAAGATATGGCCCAAACAACAAACAGTGATTCATGTGCAAGCCAATAAATCCGAATATCCTTATAATCTATCTTCAAATTAAGATTTTTATTCTCCAGTTCCTTCCAAGTTTAGGAACTCCTTACTTCCTATGATAGAAAAATAAAATCTATTAAATTAATATCCAATTAAATGCAAAATATAATAAATATGAGGAATAAAATCATATAAAATATATTTAAATATATACTCTATCAAACATCCCCACACTTAGCTTTTGCACGTCATCGGGCAAATAAGTGAAATAAAAATATATTAACTAACTAACACCACTTTCGTAGATGACACGATTGCATTGAGCGCATGCAACAAACCATTTGCAACAAACCATTAAACCCTAAGTAGCCCAAGTAGGACGAGTTTTGTCTCGTGACAGTTTATAGAAGATATACCCACAAAATCAAATATTTTCTGCCAAGTCTCATACATGCAACTAATATAAATGCGATCTAAATCAATATGCATAATTGCATATACAATCATGAAAGTATCAACCTCGTTAACATAATATCCAATATGTTAAGGTAAAAGGCTGCCCAATATGTTATCTACGATGGAATTCTATATAAAAGAGGGTTCAACCGACCCCTCCTCAAATGTGTCACCGGGATAAAATGTGAATACATAATGCGTGAAGTGCATGAGGGAATATGTGAGAATCACTCGGTGTGCCTGCCTCGCCCACAAGATACTCCGTCAAGGCTATTACTAGCCTACCTTTTACAAGGATGCACATGCCTTTTCCAAAGTTTGTGACAGCTGCCAAAGTCTGTGACACCAACAAAAGTCCAGCGGTACCCCTGAAAACCTTCGCAAGCCCCTGGCCATTCGCTGTGTGGGGATAGATCTGATCGGAGAACTGCCCAAAGGAAAAGAAGGTGTAAAATATGCAGTTGTCGATGTGGACTACTTCACCAAATGGGATGAAGTCGAACCCTTGGCTTCCATCACTGCAAAGAAGCTGGTAGACTTTGTTTATCGGGCTATCATCTGCGATACGGGGTTCCCGAGCTATAAGCTCAAATCCGATAGTGGAAATCAATTTGACAGTAAGAAAATGATGGAATTCTGTGACAATCTTGGGATAAAAAAGGGATTTTCAGGGTATTCCATCCTCAAAGGAATGGCCAGACGGAGGTCGTAAACAAGATAATCAAGCACACCCTGAAGGCCAAATTAGAGGAGAAGAGGGGGTGTTGGTAGGGGTGGCAATATTAGACCCGACCCGACAACCCGACACGAATTCGACCTGCAAAATACGAATTCGGGTTGGAGTTTTTCGGGTTCGGGTCGAATTCGGGTTGACCCAAAATCAACCCAGAAAAATCGGGTCATTTTCGGGTTGAATTTGGCTTACCCGAAATTACCCGAAAATTAATATATAATATAAATATTATATATATTTATATTATTTATATTATTTTAATAATATTTATTAGATAAATTTAATATAAAATGATTTAATTTAATAAAAATTAATTTATTTTGATTAAAATAATTTTTATTTATTATTAAAAAAATATTTTTATTAATAAATATTAATTTTCGGGTCGGGTTCGGGTTACCCGCGGGTAGTGCGGGTCGGGTTCGGGTTGGGTATTCTGACCCATTAAAATTTCGGGTTGGGTTCGGGTTGGGTAAATTTTTTGACCCGCGACTGTCAACCCGACCCGAACCCGACCCGAAACCCGAAATTGCCAGCCCTAGGTGTTGGTGTAGGAACAATCGGACCTTGGCCCTGTGTTTTATGATACTAATTAAAAGTTCAAACAGAATATTAACCTTAATCGCTATGGCGCAAGCGATTCAAATCCACGTCTTCTACTGTATTCCTTGATTCTCCTTGGACGAAGTGTGGCCTTCGATCTCCCAAGGTGTGCCTCTCCTTAAAGCTCCGAAAATCCAAAACCCTAGTTGTCTTCTTGAGAAAAACGTCTGCCTCTCTCAAACTCTCGGATGAATTCGTTTTGGTGTGTCTTTCAGCTTTAGGAGAACGAGAATATATATATGCTACAGTAGGGATCATGGACCATTAGGTCAGGCCTTCCAATGACATTCCGGGCCAGGCCCAATGTCATTAAATATTAATTCAATCCACTAAAGAATTAATATTTGCACTAGCTTTCCTAATTCCGTAAATTAATTATTTAATTCGGCTCCCATATTAATTGCTTATAAATTCCCCATGTTTAAGATATCGCATGTCCATTAATTAAATTAATTTCTGACAATTAATTTAATCAATATCTTTTATCCTTGATCATCCACTCAACCTTATAATTATGCAAGAACAAATCTGCCTGCAGGACTAAAGCATAATTATCTTTATGAGCTTTGAAGAGGACATCATCACCCGAATATATTTCTCGGACATGGTTTCCTTTTATAGTTAATATCCCACTCTGTATATAATGTCATTGCCCAATACATAAATTCGTAATTTAAAATAAATTACTTAATTTATGAGTCAAGGCATGTGCATTAAATACAAGTGTCAATCACTATATCCGGATTAAGAACTTAAGATTAATAACATCATAGAATCTTAGTTCTTTATTGTCAGAATTAAAGAAATAATTATTCTACTATTTTGATACCGTTCAATATACACAAAGTATATAAGTATTATTCAATAGTCAAGATAAACTATTTCCAAATAATACTTCAGTCGTTCTAGTGGTTTGTCTAACACCACCTCGACTGTGAACCTTTATTATATTATATAAGGAGTCTGACAATCTAATCTTCTGCTATCCCATTTGATACTAGATTGTCTACAATATATAATATACAGACAATGTGAAAACATGCATTGAAGATTCTCAAATAATTGTTATATACTTCAAACGAATATTTCAGTATAACCCTAACAATCTCCCACTTATACTCAAGATATTCTTTGAGTATATCAGTGTCTAATACAAGTAATCCACTACCAACTATATATAACTATGTGACAAAGTATCTGACTCCTATCGCTTCCACGTGCTCCTGAAAAGCCTTAGCTGGTAAGCTCTTCGTGAAAGGATCTGCCCGGTTATCCTTCGATGCGATGTCAGCCACAATGATATCTCCTCGCTTAACGAACTGTCGTATGAGGTGATACTTACGCTCTATGTGTTTCGCTGCCTTATGGGCCCGTGGTTCCTTGGTATTTGCCACAGCACCAGTGTTATCACAATAAATCGTGATTTGCTAAGGCAAATTTGGAACCACACCCAAATCCAGCCGGAAGTTTCGGAACCATATAGCCTCTTTGGCTGCCTTAGAGGCTGCCACATATTCGGCTTCCATGGTTGAGTCTGCGATGCATTTCTGCTGCACACTCCTCCATATTACAGCTGCACCTCCCAAAGTAAAAACACATCCTGAGGTGGACTTTCTCTTATCCTTATCTGTCTGGAAATCTGAATCGTTATATCCCAGAGGCAATAAATTAGAGGACTTGTAAACTAGCATATACTCCTTAGTCCTCCACAGGTACTTGAGTATTGCTTTTACAGCACTCCAATGTTCTTGTCCTGGGTTTGACTGGTATCTGCTAACCATGCCCACGGCAAAGCAGATATCAGGCCTCGTACATAACATTGCATACATTAGGCTTCCACATGTCAAAGCATAAGGAACTGCCTTCATGTTCTCTATCTCCTTAGGTGTCGAAGGACACTGACTCTTTGATAGAGTAACTCCATGTCTAAAGGGTAAATTACCCTTCTTGGAGTCCTTCATGTTAAAATGAGCTAATACGTCATCTATGTAGGGCTCCTGAGATAAAGCCAACATCCTTTTCTTGCGATCCCTTATTAGTTTGATGCCAAGGATGTATGCTGCTTCACCTAAGTCCTTCATTTCAAATTGTTTGAAACACCATGCCTTTATTGAACACAACATCTTAACATTGTTTCCAATGAGTAAAATGTCATCAACATAAAGCACTTGAAAAACCACTGCATTTCCCTCACATCTCTTATACACGCATGCTTCGCTTGGACATTGATCAAATCCATACGACTGGACTGCCTGATCAAAGCGAATGTTCCAATACCTAGAAGCTTGTTTAAGTCCATAGATAGACCTCTTCAGCTTACATACAAGATGCTCTTGGCCTTCTTTGATGAATCCCTCTGGTTGCTGCATATAGATGGTTTCGTCAAGATTTCCATTAAGGAAAGCTGTCTTGACATCCATTTGCCAAATCTCATAATCGAGATGAGCTGCTATAGATAAAAGAATACGGATTGACTTGAGCATGACTACTGGCGAAAAGGTTTCCTCATAATCGATACCTTCTTTCTGAGTATACCCTTTCGCAACAAGTCTTGCTTTCCAGGCCTTCACCTTTTTGTCTGATCCCCTCTTTTTCTTGTAGACCCACTTACATCCAATAGGTTTGACACCTTTGGGTGGTTCCACGAGCTCCCAGACCTGATTAGAATACATTGATTCCATCTCAGAATCCATTGCCTTTTGCCAAAGACTTGCATCTTTGTCTTGTATTGCCTCTTCGTATGTCCGGGGATCATCATCACGTTCACCAGAGACCAAGTCTGAAGACTCTCCCATAAACATGAATCTGTCGGGCTGTCGAACAACCCTCCCACTACGACGAGGAACTGGTGCGGTATTAGTGACCGATTGCACAGTCTGTTGTGGTTGTTCTACTTGTACTACAGGTTCATTATTCGTCCCTCCCACTAATTCCTCTAAAACGATACTACTCATGGGTTTGTGATTCATTATATAGTCTTCCTCTAAGAATCTTGCATTGGTGCTAACAGTGACATCCTGATCCTTAGGACTATAAAATAAATAACCGTTTGTTCCCATGGGGTAGCCTACAAACAGCTTTACTTCTGTACGAGATTCTAGCTTAGTCGCGTTCTTGTTCAGCACATGTGCTAGACAACCCCATATCCGAATGTGTCTCAGACTCGGTTTGTCCCCGGTCCACAATTCTAAAGGGGTTTTAGAAACTGACTTAGAAGGTACTAAGTTCAGAAGATAAGCTGTTGTCTCTAAGGCATGTCCCCAAAACGACTTGGGTAAATCTGAATAACTCATCATCGATCTAACACTCTCTAAAAGAGTCCGGTTCCTTCTCTCTGCTACACCGTTCTGCTGGGGTGTGCCTGGTGCAGTCAACTGGGATTCTATCCCATTCTCTGATAAATATTCCCTGAATTCCCCAAGCAAGTATTCGCCACCACGATCAGATCGTAGTGACTTGATACTTTTATTATGTCGCTTCTCCGTTTTAGCTTTGTACTCTTTGAATTTATCAAAGCACTCAGACTTACGGCGCAACAAATAAACGTACCCATATCTAGAATAATCGTCAATGAAAGTGACGAAATACTCATAACCACCTCTTGCTTGGATATTCATGGGTCCATATAAATCAGAGTGAACCAATCCTAACACGTCTTTGGCTCTATTCCCCTTTGCCTTGAAAGGCCTATTGGTCATTTTACCATCCAAGCAGGATTCACAAACTGGAAATGGCTCCACTGTCAATGAGCCTAAAGGCCCGTCTACTACCAGTCTTTGAATCCTCCTCAAGTTAATATGACCTAATCTCAAGTGCCAAAGATATGTTTGGTTCAAACTAGAAGGTTCCTTTCTTTTATTAGAGGTAAAAGATGTGTTGTTCAATACCCTATGTTGTAGTTGCAGTGCAGGTTGACTAGGATTAATTATATACAAATTGTCTTGCAATGTACCAGAACATATAATCCGTTTATTCATCATAATAAAAACATTATGATCCAAACAAACATTATAACCATCCAAATCAAGTTTAGAAACCGAAATCAAATTCCTTCTAAAAGAAGGTACATAAAGACAATTGTTCAAAACCAAAATCCTATCAGAACCAAAAGATAAAGGAAAAACTCCTACTACAACTACTGCTACTTTCGTAGCATCTCCCATGAACACGTAGATCTCACCATCTCTAAGCATTCTGGATTGCTGGAACCCCTGCATAGAGTTACAAACATGATCAGTGGCTCCAGTATCTACACACCAAGTGCTCGTAGATATACCGCTATAAATGTTTCTGTAACTAGAGAAAGAGACATACCAGTATTGTTTGTCTTCTTAGGAAGAGGACAATCCTTTTTCCAGTGACCCGACTGCTTGCACCGGTAGCACTTTCCCTTAGGCTTTTTCACACCACCTTGAACTCCCACTGCCTTCACAGCTTGCTGTGTCTGAGCCTTTTTCTTCTTCTTATTACCTTTAGGCTTAGAGGAAGAACCTTTCTCAGCCACATTCACTTGAACACTCTGGTGAAATAATCCTTCAGCTGCCTGAAGTTCTGTCAGCAGTTCCGCGAGACTATACTGCCTCTTGTTCATGTTGTAATTCAAGCGGAACTGCTCAAAACTCTTGGGCAAGCTCATAAGGACAATGTCAATCTGGGTTTCTCCAACAAGCTCAGCACCAAGGATCTCTATCTCATTCAGATGTGACATCATCATGAGAACATGATCCCTTACAGGTGTACCTTCAGCCATCTAAGTGTTCATTAAAGCCTTCATGGCTACTTGCCTAGCAGCCCTATTCTGATCTCCAAAAAGTTCTTTGAGATTAAAGAGCATATCCGAAGCAGTGGCCATAGCCTGATGCTGATGCTGCAAAACACCCGACATTGCTGCCAGAATGTAACATCGCGACATCTCATCAGCCTTTGTCCACCGCTTATAATACTCTTTCTCCTCATCAGGAGCATCAGCAGCGGGCTGCTCAGGCTTGGGTTCATAAGTGCAAAACTTGTACTCCTCAGCAGTCAACACAATGTCCAAATTACGTTTCCATTCAATATAGTTAGGTCCGGTAAGTTTGTTATCCTTAAGTATGGTGACAGTGGATTAAAGCCCATTTTATCCTGAGAATCATGCATGAAAAAATCACATTACACATAAAGAAGGGTGCATTAAAAATTAAGACCTATTGGTTCCTCTAACAATTATTAAAATTAAATGCACTAACGTTTAAACACCATAAGTTTCTGGTACGTCACGATGGGTGACATGTATACCACCTAAATTTGTTTAAACGTTACTTCAGTCCTATTACTAAACAATAAGCCACGTTGGGGTGGTCTATATTATTTTTCATAGCTAAGTGTATACCATCATCAAATCTTAAATTACCCGAAACCTATGGAACTTGGTACGCCACGATGGGCGGCATGTATACCTTCCAATATTCTTCGAATAGAATACTTCAATTCAATATTCATGTCTGGTTTGACTTCTAGGCAGTGGAGGAGTCACATCGGTCTCACTTAATACCCATAAGCCTTAGAAATCGCCCCAAATCAGAGATAAAGAAAATTCGTATCTATTCGTATTAATTTAAGAAGTTTGTTCCAGTAATATCTATAACATTCTAGACACCATAAATTACATGCCATGATGGGTGACGTATACATAATTTATATTCATCTTTATGTTAAATTACATACAAACAATGATGGAGACCATGGGATTTAATATCATATTAACTCCCTCTCCCACTCAAAATTTACTTTGAGGATTTTAATCTAGATGCATCGCCCTATGTTATTTCTTCGAAGTCCACATGCATACTATCAGGGTCATAGCAACACAAAGAACACATAACATGGCAGCATACTATCATGATTAAAGCATTAATAAAAAACATCCCTATGTCCATGTCATTCTAACATGCGAAGGGTTAGTATCACATGGCATAACAACACAAACAAGAAACACATAATAACAATAATCAAGGATTATGTAAATCATGATAAAACACATCCACTATTATGGTCCCGGAAAAATCAGCTTCGAATTCATCCTTTGAAAGATTCCAGAAAACTTCGAGTGCCCGTTTGGAGGCCTAAACAGCCTCAGAATGCCTCGAAAAATTCCGAAAAACAGACTCAAAAACTTGATACCCACGGTCTCGTTCTGCCGTTTCCGAAAAGTGCTCGTTCGCCCAAATCGGACATCGTATGCAAAAGTTACGGCCAAAACAGTGCAGCACCCCCGAAACCCTAATCGCAGCAGCGGAAGATCTCTATTTCTTGCAGCCCCGTTGATCAAACAATTACATACAAATTTTACAGACAAACCAGCCTATTCTATTAAATCAGATCATAATCTAAAATAATTACAAATTGAATTACAAGATTCAACTATCACGATCAACCCTCGTGATTTACAACAGCCACGATAAACCACATGGAATCCAAACATAACAGAATAATTAAAACACGGCCATAATAGTGAACAACGACCTGCATCACAGAACCACTACATACATGCATATATAATCATGACATGGACTACATATCATAAAACGCAGAACCGCAACCTCGCTCTGATGCCATTGTAGGAACAATCGGACCTTGGCCCTGTGTTTTATGATACTAATTAAAAATTCGAACAGAATATTAACCTTAATCGCTACGGCGCAAGCGATTCAAATCCACGTCTTCTACTGTATTCCTTGATTCTCCTTGGACGAAGTGTGGCCTTCGATCTCCCAAGGCGTGCCTCTCCTTAAAGCTCCGAAAACCCAAAACCCTAGCTGTCTCCTTGAGAAAAACGTCTGCCTCTCTCAAACTCTAGGATGAATTCGTTTTGGTGTGTCTTTCAGCTTTAGGAGAACGAGAATATATATAGGGTATAGTAGGGATCATGGACCATTAGGTCAGGCCTTCCAATGACATTCCGGGCCAGGCCCAATGTCATTAAATATTAATTCAATCCACTAAAGAATTAATATTTGCACTAGCTTTCCTAATTCCGTAAATTAATTATTTAATTCGGCTCCCATATTAATTGCTTATAAATTCCCCATGTTTAAGATATCGCATGTCCATTAATTAAATTAATTTCTGACAATTAATTTAATCAATATCTTTTATCCTTGATCATCCACTCAACCTTATAATTATGCAAGAACAAATCTGCCTGCAGGACTAAAGCATAATTATCTTTATGAGCTTTCAAGAGGACATCATCACCCGAATATATTTTTCGGACATGGTTTCCTTTTATAGTTAATATCCCACTCTGTATATAATGTCATTGCCCAATACATAAATTCGTAATTTAAAATAAATTACTTAATTTATGAGTCAAGGCATGTGCATTAAATACAAGTGTCAATCACTATATCCGGATT
Organism: Daucus carota subsp. sativus; assembly: GCF_001625215.2. Taxonomy (NCBI): domain Eukaryota; kingdom Viridiplantae; phylum Streptophyta; class Magnoliopsida; order Apiales; family Apiaceae; genus Daucus; species Daucus carota. The sequence goes on along the minus strand of NC_030385.2, from coordinate 22,282,755 downwards.
AAGAACTTAAGCATTAATAACATCATAGAATCTTAGTTCTTTATTGTCAGAATTAAAGAAATAATTATTCTACTATTTTGATACCGTTCAATATACACAAAGTATATAAGTATTATGTTAGGTCCTATAAACTCACTATATAAGTTAATATAGTGAACACAATCAATAACACAGTATGACAATATAAGAGATTGAAAGCAGTAAACTCTTATTCACAAAGCTTAATCGATTACAAAAACTCTCTCAGTGATTTATATATTATCACTAAGAGCTGCTAGGGTTCTGTAAAATATACTCGATAACTCAACTCGTATAGAGTAACCCTAATCTGTGTTTATATAGACACAGTTACAAAATCAATCTCTGATTTGATATCCTATAAATCAGCTATGTATTCTATCAATCAAAGATTGCTACTGTTTTCTGTTTAGTTTCCATAGTCTGCAAATCACTCCTCCGCTTCTATCCTTCCTTGAAGTATATCCGCTTCTGAGCTCTTTCCACGTGTAAACTCTGATGAGTCTTGACTATGTAAACTCTGATCAGACTTTAGCAAACTCTGATCAGCTCCCAGCTTAAACTCTGATCACTCCTGTTCTAAAACAAACTTTAAGAACATTAGTAATCATCAATTATATCTAACAATCTCCCCCAACTTGTGCATAAATATGTTATGTGCAAGTTAACAGATAATTGATGATGTCAAAACAAATAAGTCAAATGCAGCAGAGTTTAGCTATATAACAGAAAACTTTTAAAACTTACAGATACTTTTACTCCTTAGCTTCATAGACACCATTGGCTGTCTTTAAGTATTCTCTGAGGAGTTCTCTTTCAGCTTCTGCAAGTGCTGTGATCATCTGTCTCTTGATCTCCCTTAGTTCTGGATCTGAAACTCCAGTTTGATAGATTGCAGCTCTAAGATCATAGATCTTGTTTTTTCTCATGTCTTTATCCAGCCTGATGTAGTAACCTTTGTCAGACTCTTCATTGAAACTAAGAGTACTGATTCCAGCTATTGTTTCTATTTTTGCTGAATTCTTCTTCATCTCAACTAGCTGTCCTTGGTAATTTAAGTACTTTGGAACAAAAGGTCCAGCATTCTTGTTTCCAATTATACCCATCTTTCTCTTGATTTGATCCATGATCAGATTTGAGATGTGCTGACATGATTTGTTCTTCACTTGAAATATGTACTGAACATATCTCAATTCCTCCCAGTGTTTAGCATAGAGATCAGCTTCAATAACTCTAAACACTGTTCCATCAGACATGAAGTAGATAAGAATGTTATCACCTCTGTCATTCTTCACCAGTTGGACTGAATCAAGTTTGTCCATTCTTTCTTGCAATGCTCCAGTCTTGGGTGCACAGAGAGATGAGGGGTCTGTTGACATTGATCCTATACTCTGATCAACTTTTTCATATTTAGATCCTAATCCTCCTTTATCTCTTCCTGCCTTTCGATGAGAGATTGGTTGAATTGAGCCTTTGTCGAAATTTATCTCAGTCATCAGACTTGGCTTTGCAAATCCTGGCAATGGGGTTGTTGTTGGTTTAAACACAGCTTGAGCCTTGTCAGAGGTTGTGTCTTTCTTTGCTTCCTCATTAACTTGAGCTGTGTCAGAGGTTAATTTTTCTTCTTGTGATTCTGCAATATGAGCTTTGTCAGAGATTGCAGCTTCTGATTTCTTTCCTTTTACAACTTGATCTTTGTCAGAGGTTGTAGGCTTCTTCTGAATCCAGCCTTTCTCAAGGCTATCATCTACTATGCTTTTGCCTTTGCTTGTATATTCATCTTCAGAGTATACCTTTTTGATTGGTAAACTCTGATCAGCAATAGTAGTTTCCTTGATCATTATTCCTTTTTCCTTTGGTCTGGCAGTTGATTTTGCAGGTTTCTGGATTTTTCCTGAGGTTATAGCTTGCTCATATTCTTTCTTTAGCTCTGCTTCCTCTGCAGCAATCAACTCCAAATCCAATTTAGCTTCTGGATTTTCTTGTTCAAATATCAGTCTAGCATATTCTTCATCAGTCATTGGTTTATCTGATCCAGCCACTAGTCTTTGCTTTGATCCAGATGTGACATTGTGTGTTGGAGCTGGAGCAGACTTTGAACTTTGCTTAGACTGTTTTGCACTGTCAGAGTTTGAAACTCTTCCACCAGTTGCAGCTTGAAATCTCTTGTTCTTTGTGAAGTCATCCACATCATCATCATCATCATTTTTCTTTCGTTTCAGAGTTTGAGAAGTAGACTTGCATTTGACTTGTGCTACTCTCTCCCCCTTTTTGACATCATCCTCATCAGGAATCAGTACTGAGGTTATCAGAGAAAGTGAAGATTGGATGGCTTCAAGCTGTTTAGACATTGTCTCTTGAGTGGACTCAATGTTTGACATCCTCTGTTCCAGAGATTGATTTGCAGACACCAGCTTCTTCATGTCTTCCTTCAGAGGTAGTAAATGCCTTTTCTTGTCCATATTCTGAGTTTCCTTAAAGTTAACTACCTTTGTTCTAAGACCATCTACTGACTTAGATGTCTGAGCATGAGCAGTATGAAATGTCTTCAGATATAAAACTGTGGCTTTGAGGCTTGACATGACATCAGAGTTTGTAATTTTATTCTCTGCCAAGGATAGAAATTCTTCAGCCTTTACTGGCTCCAGAGAATGCTGGTGACTCAACCAGAGTTTATCCCATACTTCATGAGGTGGATCAACCTGAAGATCCCTGGGAAGAGGCTCAGAGTTTGGCTTCAGAGTCTGCAGTCTGGCATTGTATTGAATGGTAGACTCCCACTTCTGTTGTTGAAGAGACATGGGGACTTCATCCTCATTTTCATCATCTTCATTTTCATCATCCTCATCATCATCAGATGCAGGATCAACATGATCTTCAACAGGATCTGGAACAGATTTTTCAGGATCAGATTTTGATTTGCTAGGCTCTTCACCAGCCTTAGCAAGTGACTGCAATGCTTCCAATGCTACCTTGTCAGAGTTTGTAATTACATCATCTGACTTGTAATTTTCTGGAGCTGTATCATGAATTATGGCACCCTCAGGAAATTTCAATGGAGATTGAGGAATTGGAATGGAGGGTCCATGATCATAGATTGGAGTATGAGGATCAGACAATGTGGTCCCAGCTTCAGTTGTAACTGGTTCCTTGCAGATTATTTCCTCATCTACTTCAGATGAAGTAGAAGATGCTGTAGCAGTAGAGAGTGGAACAGCTTGAAGAGGATGCACCATCAGAGCTTGAGATAAATCAGGAAGTGTAGTAGATGGTGCTTGCTCTTCCTCAAGAGTAAAATCAGTGATCTCAGTAATGGGTACCTTTGCCTTCTTAGGCTTGTTTGCCCTTGCTTTAAATCTGACTTTTCTTGACTGAGGGCTAGCCTGAGAAGGTTCAGAGTTTGTTGCATGAGAGGGTTCCAGATCATCATAGTCATAAGCTGCAACAAGTCTCCTTCTTTTCTGCTTTGGTGGAGAAGCAGCTTCAGAGTTTAAAGTCTTAGAGACTGTATCAGAGTTTACAGTAGGAACTGTATCAGAGTTTGTTGGCACATCAGACTTTGTCTTCAGAACTTGTGTAGCAACAGAGGTTCTGGTCTTCACAGTGGAAGGGGCTGCATCAGACTTTGTAGCCCTTGTTGACTTTGATGCAGAAGATCTGCTTGCTGTGGGAGTTCTGGAAGGTTGTTGTTCTGGAAGATCTGTATAGCATCCCAGTTGGTGCTCTTCTTCTGGAAAGCCCTCGTGATACAGTCAAAGAAGAAGCTCCATTCCCTTCTTAGTCCTGGACGCTTCAATTGTCCCAGTTTATCAAGCGATTCACTGTAGCCCAGAGCATTCATCATGCCCCCGAGATTGGTATCTCCATTCGTGATGTAAGCTGCATTCTCTGGCATGTTGAATTCTTGACGAACTGTGGCTGGAGTAACAGCATACTCCTCCCCTTCATATGCGAACACAATAGATGGTGATCCATCTGCACCACCATTATCATATTGCCCTGTCCTCCAAAAATTGATGATTTGGCTTCCAGAGAGTCTGGCAGGAGCGGTAAGAGCAGTAGCCAGGGCACTCTGTGCCAGGAATTGCTGGATTGGATGATAATCCCTTGGAGCATCTGCTGTGTTAAGAATGGCAGTGTGGTTGTTGGGATCAAATTCCACACCTGCATGAATAAACGCTGAAGTCGCCATTAGAACAGAGTTTGTAAAGGAAGAAAGGTGTTTGAGAAGGTGTGTAAGAGAAGATTTGAGTTGCGGAGAGAAAAGCTTAAGAGTTTGTTGAGAGAGTGTGTGTAAAGAAGTGAATAATAAGCAATAAAATCTGATGTGATAAACCCTTCAGATTTTGTTTAGCTTTACACGCTTGGGCTTTTGTTCAGCTGTACACCTGTCAGATTTTAACTGGTAGATGAGTGTTAGTGGCATGGAGAAAAGAAAATAGTAATCATGAGCGCAGTAAAACTTGTGCAGTTATAAATGCTGATTACATGTTCTCCTATTAAAATGTTTTACATGTAAGCCCACTAACAATACAGCCGTTTGGTACACTCTCTTCACATTCTCTGAATATTTAAACTCCTGAGATATACAAGATTAAAAAATCAAGATAAAATCCCTCAAATTTTAAACTCTGAGATTTAAAACAAAGAAAATAAATTTTTAAGTACCTCAGAATAGAGACAGAATAGTCTAAATATTCATCAAAAAAATCAGATTGTGCCATAAAATCCATAGCTCAAAATGTGCTTGTGAAATATGTGTGTGCGGACATATTAAATCAGAGACTATGAAATTTCACAATTTCGTAATTATAAGGTAGACAAAAATAATTTATTTAAACTCTCAAAACATAGACAAGGGACATACTCTGATGAAGAAATATATAAGTAAACTAACCCTTTTTTTTCAGGATGCTTTTCAGTGTAAGTGAATCACGACCTTTAAATAATTTTGCAACAGTATTTCTCCAGTAATCAGAGATGGTGACTGGTCACCATAGATCATAATATCTAGACACTTGCTTAATACCAGCAAATGTTTGGGTCTTTCCAGTCACTGTCACACAGACATCTAAGATCTCAAAGGAGTACCATGCTTATTTTCAGGGGTGTGTATAGCATCAGAGTTTATAATCACTGTCTAATTTTCTGAGAGAAAATGCAAATTAATCAGTCTCACTTATAATTAAGATATGTGAAGTAATAGAGTCTCAATGATATCAACATGCATATAGTGTAAAATAGTAGCACAAAATTTAGATCAAGATTAAAGAGCTCAATGAGATTTATGATTACTAATTTTAAATCATGCTTCATAGTATCTTCACAGGTTATTTGTCTCAAAGAAATAAAATGAGATCATTTATCAAGATTCAGAGTTTACAAACATCAGAGAATATTGTCAGAGAATGACAATCAGAGTATAACAAACAGAGTATATCATCAGAGAATGTCATCAGAGTTTAACAATCAGAGTATATCATGGCAAATTTGTGAGCAATACATATGGTAATTTGACAATTAAAACTTGAAAGATCTGACCATTATGTTTACTCAGTTCCTGATATCATTCCTAGATCATTCACCAGCCTAGTAAAGGTTGCTTCACATAGTGGTTTGGTGAATATGTCTGCTAGCTGCTGTTCAGTGGGAACAAAGTGAAGTTCAATGGTTCCTTCCAGCACATGCTCCCTTATAAAATGATATCTTATACTGATGTGCTTTGTCAGAGAATGTTGAACTGGGTTTCCTGTCATAGCAATAGCACTTTGGTTATCACAATAAATAGGAATTTTAGAAAAGGATAACCCATAGTCCAACAATTGATTCTTCATCCAAAGAATTTGAGCACAGCAGCTGCCTGCAGCTATATACTCTGACTCTGCTGTTGATGTTGATATTGACTTTTGCTTCTTGCTGTACCAAGAAACAAGTCTTCCACCCAGAAATTGACAACTCCCACTTGTTCTTTTCCTGTCAATTTTGCAACCTGCAAAATCTGCATCAGAGTATCCAATTAGACTAAAATCTGATTCTCTAGGATACCATAATCCCAATGATGTGGTTCCCTTGAGATATCTGAATATCCTCTTTACTGCAATCAGATGAGGCTCTCTTGGATCTGCCTGAAATCTTGCACATAGACATGTGGCATACATTATGTCTGGTCTACTTGCAATCAGATAAAGCAAAGATCCAATCATTCCTCTATAGTTTGTGATATCCACTGATGCACCAGTATCTTTGTCTAGCTTGGTTGCTGTTGCCATAGGAGTAGTTGCAGCTGAACTGTCTTGCATACCAAATTTCTTCAAGAGATTTCTGGTATACTTGGCTTGATTGATAAAAATTCCATCTTCAGTCTGTTTTACTTGTAAACCCAGAAAATAACTGAGTTCCCCCATCATGCTCATTTGGTACCTAGACTGCATGAGCTTGGCAAATCTTTGACAGAGTTTAGCATTAGTGGAACCAAAAATGATATCATCAACATAGATTTGAACTAAAAGCAGATCATTACCATGATTCAAATAAAACAAGGTTTTGTCTATGGTACCTCTAGTGAATCCACTTTCAATAAGAAATTGAGCTAGAGTTTCATACCATGCCCTTGGAGCCTGCATTAGTCCATAAAGTGCTTTGTCCAATCTATAAACATAGTCTGGATGCTTTGGATCCACAAAGCCTGGAGGTTGTTCAACATATACCTCTTCATCCAGTTTCCCATTAAGAAAAGCACTTTTGACATCCATCTGAAATACCTTGAATTTCTTGTGTGCAGCATAGGCCAGAAAGATTCTAATTGCCTCCAATCTTGAAACTGGAGCAAATGTCTCATCATAATCAATACCTTCCTGTTGTGAATACCCTTTTTCCACAAGTCTTGCTTTATTCCTTGTAATGACACCTTCACTATCAGTTTTGTTTCTGAAAACCCATTTTGTACCAACTATGGATCTGTCTTTAGGTCTTGGTACTAGGGTCCAGACTTTATTTCTCTCAAACTCATTTAGCTCTTCTTGCATTGCTTGAATCCAGTCAGCATCTTGAAGAGCTTCCTCCACCTTTTAGGTTCTGTTTGTGACAGAAAGCAATGATGTAAACACTCATTTGCTGTAGCTGTCCTTGTTTGCACACCTGCTTCTGGATTTCCAATTATCAAATCAGGTGTATGAGATTTGGTCCACTTCCTAGCATGTGGAAGTTGGCTACTTTCATCATTGGATACTCCCCCTTGATCCATGCTCTCTTGATTCTGTTGATCTTCCTCTGTAGCTCCCCCTGAATTTGTGCTATCAGAGTTTGAATCAGTATTCTCTGATGAGTTTGAGTCAGCATTCTCTGATGAGTTTGAGTCTTGGGTAGAGTCTGAAACATTCTGATGCTCCCCCTCAACATATGCTTCATCATTATGAACTTGTAAATTTTCACCAGAGTTTGCTGTATTTTGATCACAGTCAGAGTTTGACTGTTCATCAGAGTTTGTCGAATCAGAGAATATTTCTTCATTTTCAAAATGCAGTTCTTCATGATCATCCATATCTGCTAAACCCATAATTCTCTTGTCATCAAATGACACATGTATGGATTCCATGATCACCTTGGTTCTTAGATTATAGACTCTGAAGGCCTTTGTTGTCAGAGGATAACCTACAAAAATGCCTTCATCAGCTTTTAAATCAAACTTGGTAAGCTGTTCTGGATGAGTCTTCAATACAAAGCATTTGCACCCAAATACATGAAAGTACTTCAGATTTGGCTTCTTTTTCTTCACCATCTCATATGGGGTCTTGCCATGCTTATTAATCAGTGTTGCACTTTGAGTGAAACAAGCTGTTTGAACAGCTTCTGCCCACAAATAAGTAGGTAATTTAGCCTCATCAAGCATAGTTCTGGCAGCTTCTATTAGAGTCCTGTTTTTCCTTTCAACTACACCATTTTGCTGTGGTGTTCCAGGTGCAGAAAATTGTTGCACTACACCTCTTTCTTTGCAGAACTCTTCCATTGTTGAATTTCTGAACTCAGTTCCATTATCACTTCTAATGATCTTTACTTTGTCTTCAGATCCATGGTCCAGTTGCTTCACATGATCCATCATATGCAAAGCTGTTTCATCTTTAAAGTGAAGAAAATATACCCAAGTGTATCTAGTATACTCATCAACAATGACAAGAGCATATTTCTTCCTTGCAATGGATGGTACATTAACTGGTCCAAATAGATCAACATGTAGAAGATGATATTGCTTCTTTATTGAGAATTCAGTCTTACTCTTGAAGGATGTCTTTCTCTGCTTGGCCTTTTGACATGAATCACATAGACCATCTGAAGTGAGTAGTGATTCAGGGAGTCCTCTCACAAGCTTTTTCTTTATAAGCTCATTTATGGAGTTGAAATTGAGATGTGAGAGCTTCTTGTGCCACTTCCAACTTTCTTCTGCAGAGATTCTTGTAGATAAGCAAATTGCTTTTCCTTCAGAGTTTGTAGGCAAGTTGATTTCATAAATATTTCCATGTCTGTGAGCAATCACTGCCACCTTGCCTGTTGACTTGCTTACTATCTCACTGTGTTCTTCATAGAAATCAACATGATATCCTCTGTCACAGATCTGACTGACAGAGAGTAAATTGTGTTTTAGCCCTTGAACAAGAGCTACATTTGAGATGATGACATTTCCAAGATTGATGTTGCCATATCCCAGAGTCCTTCCTATGTTGCCATCTCCATAAGAAGCACTTGGGCCAGCTTTCTCCACAAACTCTGACAGCAGGGCCTTATTTCCAGTCATGTGTCCTGAACATCCACTGTCCAAGACTAGGATATTCTTCCTGTTGCCCTGCAATCACAAAGACACTAATTGTTAGTTTTAAGGACCCAGACTTGCTTGGATCCCTTGGCCTTATTAAGTTTGTTAGCTTTTGCAGCGGAATTATTATTATCAGAGTTTGAGCTAACAGACTTTGGAACAGAGTTTGTACTGGAAACAGATTTTGTACTTGCAGAGTTTTTATTAACCTTTCTCAAAGAAGGTTTCAATTGATAATAATCATAATACAAAATATGATATTCTTTGCAAGTATAAATAGAATGCCATAAACTACCACAATGAAAACATGGATCTTGTGGTTTATATCTAATACTACTTTTTCTAACTCCAGACTTTGTAGGTAAGGAGTTAATGTCCTTGTTCTTCCTGCAAAAATTAGCAAGATGATTAGTATTTCCACAGTTATGGCATGTCTTCCTAGGTGCATTTGGAATAGGCATGTAGTTATTACTCTTGTCTATTCCAACCTTGCCATTTCTATTTTTCCTAGGCTCCTTGTCTTGTTATCAGACTTTACCTCTTTAAGCTTATGCTTAAGCTGTTTCTGAGTCATCAGTCCTATGTTAACCTGTTTGGGCTTATCAGATTTTAAATTGTTGTTAATCTCTGATTCTGGTCTACTCTGTTTAGACTTAGAGGATTCAGCAACAAATTTAACAGGTTTAACCTTAGGCTTTTAAGTTTTAACAAACTCTGTTTTTGATGACTCAGCTTCTGAGTTATCAGTGTAACCTAGTCCCTTCTTCCAGTTTCCACTACCTAAGATATCCTGAGTAGTTTTTCCTGAATTAGTCCATGTCTTAATAATATCCCTTTCCTTAGCAAGTTCTGATTGAAGAGATGTATACCTCTTTAATAGTTCATCTTTGACAATGACAGCATCATCTCTCTCTTTCTGAACTTCTAACATTTGAACTAATTCTTTTTCTAGATAATCATTCCTTTTCTTTACACTTAGAGTTTCAGATTTTAATCTTTCATTCTCTAAAGTCTGATCTCTAAAGCTGATATGCAAAGTTTTAAGGAACAATCTTAACTCAGTTATAATCTTCAGTATCAAAGGCAAGAGTAGAATGAGGTACCTTAGCAGTAGATTCAGAGTTGTTGTCAGTGTTTGCCATCAGAGCATAATTGACTTCTTCCTCTGAATCAGATGTATCTGTCCAGTTTCCTTTCTTGGTGATAAAGGCTTTTTCCTTTTCTTTCTTGGCTTTCTTGCATTCAGATGCAAAGTGACCCTTTTCACCACAGTTGAAACAGGTATACTTGTCAGCTTTTCCAGCTTTTCCTTCCTTGCCCTCATTCTTCCTGAAGTTCTTCTTATCATAAACTCTGTCAGAGTTTCTGTCTTTCCTTGAGAAACTTTTGCCTTTGTTGAACTTTTTGTAAGCCAACTTCTTGAAGCTTTTCACCATCAATGCTGCTAACTGCATCATCTCATCATCACTTTCTTCAGAGTCTGAGGGAATATCAGAGTTTGAGTCATCAGAGTTTGATGACTCAATGTCAGACTTTGTGACACTGAGCTTTTCCTTTGCTCTTAGCAGCTTCCTCTTGAACTTTTAGAGCAACAGACTTTGATTTGCCTCCATGACGTTTGCTCCTCTGCTCCATCTCAAGTTCATGAGTCTTCAGTCTTCCAAAAACATCATCAAGAGACATTTCTCCAAGATCAAGATTGTCTCTTATTGTAGTGACTTTCAAATCCCATTTTTCAGGAAGAGCCAGAAGGAATTTGAGGTTTGAGTCTTCAAGATCATATTCCTTGTTCACCAGAGATAAGTCATTCAACAGTTTGACAAATCTGTCATACAGATCTGTCAAGGACTCACCAGATTTTGAGTCAAAGTGCTCATACTCCTGTGTAAGGATGGTTTTTCTGTTCTTCTTGATGGCTTGAGTTCCCTGACATCTGGTTTCCAGAGCATCCCAGATTTGTTTAGCAGTTTTGCACCCAATCACCCTATTAGACATTGCATTATCAAGGGCACTGTGCAGAAGGTGCTTCACCTTTGAGTCTTTTCCAATTGACAAGATGTCCTCAGGGGTATAATCTTTCTTGTCTTTTGGAACCATCTTCTGAGGTTCATATGCAATCCCAACAGAGAGCTTGGTGGGCATATGTGGTCCATCATAGATCCTGTCAAGGTATTCTGGATCGACAGAGTCTAGAAATATAATCATTCTCTTTTTCCAGACTGGATATTCAGATGCCTTAAGGACTGGAACTCTAAAAGACGAAGCTTGTGATTTTTCAGACATGATTGTGATTAAGATCTCACTGTAGTTATCTTAACAGAGCTGCCTCTGATACCACTTGTTAGGTCCTATAAACTCACTATATAAGTTGATATAGTGAACACAATCAATAACACAGTATGACAATATAAGAGATTGAAAGCAGTAAACTCTTATTCACAAAGCTTGAATCGTTACAAACTCTCTCAGTGATTTATATATTATCACTAAGAGCTGCTAGGGTTCTGTAAAATATACTCGATAACTCAACTCTTATAGAGTAACCCTATCTGTGTTTATATAGACACAGTTACAAATCAATCTCTGATTGATATCCTATAAATCACTATGTTATTCTATCAATCAAGATTGCTACTGTTTTCTGTTTAGTTTCCATAGTCTGCAATCACTCCTCCGCTCTATCCTTCCTTGAAGTATATCCGCTTCTGAGCTCTTTCCACGTGAAACTCTGATGAGTCTTTACTATGTAAACTCTGATAGACTTTAGCAAACTCTGAAGCTCCCGCTTAAATCTGATCACTCCTGTTCTAAAACCAACCTTTAAGAACATTAGTAATCATCAATTATATCTAACAATCTCCCCAACTTGTGCATAAATTGTTATGTGCAAGTTAAAAGATAATGGATGATGTCAAAACAAATAAGTCAAATGCAGCAGAGTTTAGCTATATAACAGAAACTTTAAAACTTACAATACTTTTACTCTTAGCTTCATAGACACCATTGGTTGTCTTTAAGTATTCTCTGAGGGTTCTCTTTCAGCTTCTGCAAGTGCTGTGATCATCTGTCTCTTGATCTCCCTTAGTTTGGATCTGAAACTCCAGTTTGATAGATTGCAGCTCTAAGATCATAGATCTTGTTTCTTCTCATGTCTTTATCCAGCCTGATGTAGTAACCTTTGTCAGACTCTTCATTGAAACTAAGAGTACTGATTCCAGCTATTGTTTCTATTTTTGCTGAATTCTTCTTCATCTCAACTAGCTGTCCTTGGTAATTTAAGTACTTTGGAACAAAAGGTCCAGCATTCTTGTTTCCAATTATACCCATCTTTCTCTTGATTTGATCCTTGATCAGATTTGAGATGTGCTGACATGATTTGTTCTTCACTTGAAATATGTACTGAACATATCTCAATTCCTCCCAGTGTTTAGCATAGAGATCAGCTTCAATAACTCTAAACACTGTTCCATCAGACATGAAGTAGATAAGAATGTTATCACCTCTGTCATTCTTCACCAGTTGGACTGAATCAAGTTTGTCCATTCTTTCTTGCAATGCTCCAGTCTTGGGTGCACAGAGAGATGAGGGGTCTGTTGACATTGATCCTATACTCTGATCAACTTTTTCATATTTAGATCCTAATCCTCCTTTATCTCTTCCTGCCTTTCGATGAGAGATTGGTTGAATTGAGCCTTTGTCGAAATTTATCTCAGTCATCAGACTTGGCTTTGCAAATCCTGGCAATGGGGTTGTTGTTGGTTTAAACACAGCTTGAGCCTTGTCAGAGGTTGTGTCTTTCTTTGCTTCCTCATTAACTTGAGCTGTGTCAGAGGTTAATTTTTCTTCTTGTGATTCTGCAATATGAGCTTTGTCAGAGATTGCAGCTTCTGATTTCTTTCCTTTTACAACTTGATCTTTGTCAGAGGTTGTAGGCTTCTTCTGAATCCAGCCTTTCTCAAGGCTATCATCTACTATGCTTTTGCCTTTGCTTGTATATTCATCTTCAGAGTATACCTTTTGATTGGTAAACTCTGATCAGCAATAGTAGTTTCCTTGATCATTATTCCTTTTTCCTTTGGTCTGGCAGTTGATTTTGCAGGTTTCTGGATTTTTCCTGAGGTTATAGCTTGCTCATATTCTTTCTTTAGCTCTGCTTCCTCTGCAGCAATCAACTCCAAATCCAATTTAGCTTCTGGATTTTCTTGTTCAAATATCAGTCTAGCATATTCTTCATCAGTCATTGGTTTATCTGATCCAGCCACTGGTCTTTGCTTTGATCCAGATGTGACATTGTGTGTTGGAGCTGGAGCAGACTTTGAACTTTGCTTAGACTGTTTTGCACTGTCAGAGTTTGAAACTCTTCCACCAGTTGCAGCTTGAAATCTCTTGTTCTTTGTGAAGTCATCCACATCATCATCATCATCATTTTTCTTTCGTTTCAGAGTTTGAGAAGTAGACTTGCATTTGACTTGTGCTACTCTCTCCCCCTTTTTGACATCATCCTCATCAGGAATCAGTACTGAGGTTATCAGAGAAAGTGAAGATTGGATGGCTTCAAGCTGTTTAGACATTGTCTCTTGAGTGGACTCAATGTTTGACATCCTCTGTTCCAGAGATTGATTTGCAGACACCAGCTTCTTCATGTCTTCCTTCAGAGGTAGTAAATGCCTTTTCTTGTCCATATTCTGAGTTTCCTTAAAGTAACTACCTCTGTTCTAAGACCATCTACTGACTTAGATGTCTGAGCATGAGCAGTATGAAATGTCTTCAGATATAAAACTGTGGCTTTGAGGCTTGACATGACATCAGAGTTTGTAATTTTATTCTCTGCCAAGGATAGAAATTCTTCAGCCTTTACTGGCTCCAGAGAATGCTGGTGACTCAACCAGAGTTTATCCCATACTTCATGAGGTGGATCAACCTGAAGATCCCTGGGAAGAGGCTCAGAGTTTGGCTTCAGAGTCTGCAGTCTGGCATTGTATTGAATGGTAGACTCCCACTTCTGTTGTTGAGAGACATGGGGACTTCATCCTCATTTTCATCATCTTCATTTTCATCATCCTCATCATCATCAGATGCAGGATCAACATGATCTTCAACAGGATCTGGAACAGATTTTTCAGGATCAGATTTTGATTTGCTAGGCTCTTCACCAGCCTTAGCAAGTGACTGCAATGCTTCCAATGCTACCTTGTCAGAGTTTGTAATTACTCATCTGACTTGTAATTTTCTGGAGCTGTATCATGAATTATGGCACCCTCAGGAAATTTCAATGGAGATTGAGGAATTGGAATGGAGGGTCCATGATCATAGATTGGAGTATGAGGATCAGACAATGTGGTCCCACGCTCAGTTGTAACTGGTTCCTTGCAGATTATTTCCTCATCTACTTCAGATGAAGTAGAAGATGCGTAGCAGGAGAGTGGAACAGCTTGAAGAGGATGCACCATCCAGAGCTTGAGAAATCAGGAAGTGTAGTAGATGGTGCTTGCTCTTCCTCAGAGAAAATCAGTGATCTCAGTAATGGGTCCTTTGCCTTCTTAGGCTTGGGGGCCCTTGCTTTAAATCGAC
>NC_030385.2:22236703-22268260 GCF_001625215.2 Daucus carota subsp. sativus | reverse complement strand
CCCACAAGATACTCCGTCAAGGCTATTACTAGCCTACCTTTTACAAGGATGCACATGCCTTTTCCAAAGTTTGTGACAGCTGCCAAAGTCTGTGACACCAACAAAAGTCCAGCGGTACCCCTGAAAACCTTCGCAAGCCCCTGGCCATTCGCTGTGTGGGGATAGATCTGATCGGAGAACTGCCCAAAGGAAAGAAGGTGTAAAATATGCAGTTGTCGATGTGGACTACTTCACCAAATGGGATGAAGTCGAACCCTGGCTTCCATCACTGCAAAGAGCTGGTAACTTTGTTTTGTTTATCGGGCTATCATCTGCGATACGGGGTTCCCGAGCTATAAGCTCAAATCCGATAGTGGAAATCAATTTGACAGTAAGAAAATGATGGAATTCTGTGACAATCTTGGGATAAAAAAGGGATTTTCAGGGTATTCCATCCTCAAAGGAATGGCCAGACGGAGGTCGTAAAAAAGATAATCAAGCACACCCTGAAGGCCAAATTAGAGGAGAAGAGGGGTGTTGGTAGGGGTGGCAATATTAGACCCGACCCGACAACCCGACACACGAATTCGACCTGCAAAATACGAATTCGGGTTGGAGTTTTTCGGGTTCGGGTCGAATTCGGGTTGACCCAAAATCAACCCAGAAAAATCGGGTCATTTTCGGTTGAATTTGGCTTACCCGAAATTACCACCCGAAAATTAATATATAATATAAATATTATATATATTTATATTATTATATTATTTTAATAATATTTATTAGATAAATTTAATATAAAATGATTTAATTAATAAAAATTAATTTTATTTTGATTAAAATAATTTTTATTTATTATTAAAAAAATATTTTTATTAATAAATATTAATTTTCGGGTCGGGTTCGGGTTACCCCGCGGGTAGTGCGGGTCGGGTTCGGGTTGGGTATTCTGACCCATTAAAATTTCGGGTTGGGTTCGGGTTGGGTAATTTTTTGACCCGCGACTGTCAACCCGACCCGAACCCACCCGAAACCCGAGAAATTGCCAGCCCTAGGTGTTGGTGTAGGAACAATCGGACCTTGGCCCTGTGTTTTATGATACTAATTAAAAGTTCAAACAGAATATTAACCTTAATCGCTATGGCGCAAGCGATTCAAATCCACGTCTTCTACTGTATTCCTTGATTCTCCTTGGACGAAGTGTGGCCTTCGATCTCCCAAGGTGTGCCTCTCCTTAAAGCTCCGAAAATCCAAAACCCTAGTTGTCTCTTGAGAAAAACGTCTGCCTCTCTCAAACTCTCGGATGAATTCGTTTTGGTGTGTCTTTCAGCTTTAGGAGAACGAGAATATATATATGCTACAGTAGGGATCATGGACCATTAGGTCAGGCCTTCCAATGACATTCCGGGCCAGGCCCAATGTCATTAAATATTAATTCAATCCACTAAAGAATTAATATTTGCACTAGCTTTCCTAATTCCGTAAATTAATTATTTAATTCGGCTCCCATATTAATTGCTTATAAATTCCCCATGTTTAAGATATCGCATGTCCATTAATTAAATTAATTTCTGACAATTAATTTAATCAATATCTTTTATCCTTGATCATCCACTCAACCTTATAATTATGCAAGAACAAATCTGCCTGCAGGACTAAAGCATAATTATCTTTATGAGCTTTGAAGAGGACATCATCACCCGAATATATTTCTCGGACATGGTTTCCTTTTATAGTTAATATCCCACTCTGTATATAATGTCATTGCCCAATACATAAATTCGTAATTTAAAAAAATTACTTAATTTATGAGTCAAGGCATGTGCATTAAATACAAGTGTCAATCACTATATCCGGATTAAGAACTTAAGATTAATAACATCATAGAATCTTAGTTCTTTATTGTCAGAATTAAAGAAATAATTATTCTACTATTTTGATACCGTTCAATATACACAAAGTATATAAGTATTATTCAATAGTCAAGATAAACTATTTCCAAATAATACTTCAGTCGTTCTAGTGGTTTGTCTAACACCACCTCGACTGTGAACCTTTATTATATTATATAGGAGTCTGACAATCTAATCTTCTGCTATCCCATTTGATACTAGATTGTCTACAATATATAATATACAGACAATGTGAAAACATGCATTGAAGATTCTCAAATAATTGTTATATACTTCAAACGAATATTTCAGTATAACCCTAACAATCTCCCACTTATACTCAAGATATTCTTTGAGTATATCAGTGTCTAATACAAGTAATCCACTACCAACTATATATAACTATGTGACAAAGTATCTGACTCCTATCGCTTCCACGTGCTCCTGAAAAGCCTTAGCTGGTAAGCTCTTCGTGAAAGGATCTGCCCGGTTATCCTTCGATGCTATGTCAGCCACAATGATATCTCCTCGCTTAACGAACTGTCGTATGAGGTGATACTTACGCTCTATGTGTTTCGCTGCCTTATGGGCCCGTGGTTCCTTGGTATTTGCCACAGCACCAGTGTTATCACAATAAATCGTGATTTGCTAAGGCAAATTTGGAACCACACCCAAATCCAGCCGGAGTTTCGGAACCATATAGCCTCTTGGCTGCCTTAGAGGCTGCCACATATTCGGCTTCCATGGTTGAGTCTGCGATGCATTTCTGCTGCACACTCTCCATATTACAGCTGCACCTCCCAAAGTAAAAACACATCCTGAGGTGGACTTTCTCTTATCCTTATCTGTCTGGAAATCTGAATCGTTATATCCCAGAGGCAATAAATTAGAGGACTTGTAAACTAGCATATACTCCTTAGTCCTCCACAGGTACTTGAGTATTGCTTTTACAGCACTCCAATGTTCTTGTCCTGGGTTTGACTGGTATCTGCTAACCATGCCCACGGCAAAGCAGATATCAGGCCTCGTACATAACATTGCATACATTAGGCTCCACATGTCAAAGCATAAGGAACTGCCTTCATGTTCTCTATCTCCTTAGGTGTCGAAGGACACTGACTCTTTGATAGAGTAACTCCATGTCTAAAGGGTAAATTACCCTTCTTGGAGTCCTTCATGTTAAAATGAGCTAATACGTCATCTATGTAGGGCTCCTGAGATAAAGCCAACATCCTTTTCTTGCGATCCCTTATTAGTTTGATGCCAAGGATGTATGCTGCTTCACCTAAGTCCTTCATTTCAAATTGTTTGAACACCATGCCTTTATTGAACACAACATCTTACATTGTTTCCAATGAGTAAAATGTCATCAACATAAGCACTGAAAAACCACTGCATACTTCCACTGCATTTCCTCACATCTCTTATACACGCATGCTTCGCTTGGACATTGATCAAATCCATACGACTGGACTGCCTGATCAAAGCGAATGTTCCAATACCTAGAAGCTTGTTTAAGTCCATAGATAGACCTCTTCAGCTTACATACAAGATGCTCTTGGCCTTCTTTGATGAATCCCTCTGGTTGCTGCATATAGATGGTTCGTCAAGATTTCCATTAAGGAAAGCTGTCTTGACATCCATTTGCCAAATCTCATAATCGAGATGAGCTGCTATAGATAAAAGAATACGGATTGACTTGAGCATGACTACTGGCGAAAAGGTTTCCTCATAATCGATACCTTCTTTCTGAGTATACCCTTTCGCAACAAGTCTTGCTTTCCAGGCCTTCACCTTTTTGTCTGATCCCCTCTTTTTCTTGTAGACCCACTTACATCCAATAGGTTTGACACCTTTGGGTGGTTCCACGAGCTCCCAGACCTGATTAGAATACATTGATTCCATCTCAGAATCCATTGCCTTTTGCCAAAGACTTGCATCTTTGTCTTGTATTGCCTCTTCGTATGTCCGGGGATCATCATCACGTTCACCAGAGACCAAGTCTGAAGACTCTCCCAAAACATGAATCTGTCGGGCTGTCGAACAACCCTCCCACTACGACGAGGAACTGGTGCGGTATTAGTGACCGATTGCACAGTCTGTTGTGGTTGTTCTACTTGTACTACAGGTTCATTATTCGTCCCTCCCACTAATTCCTCTAAAACGATACTACTCATGGGTTTGTGATTCATTATATAGTCTTCCTCTAAGAATCTTGCATTGGTGCTAACAGTGACATCCTGATCCTTAGGACTATAAAATAAATAACCGTTTGTTCCCATGGGGTAGCCTACAAACAGCTTTACTTCTGTACGAGATTCTAGCTTAGTCGCGTTCTTGTTCAGCACATGTGCTAGACAACCCCATATCCGAATGTGTCTCAGACTCGGTTTGTCCCCGGTCCACAATTCTAAAGGGGTTTTAGAAACTGACTTAGAAGGTACTAAGTTCAGAAGATAAGCTGTTGTCTCTAAGGCATGTCCCAAAACGACTTGGGTAAATCTGAATAACTCATCATCGATCTAACACTCTCTAAAAGAGTCCGGTTCCTTCTCTCTGCTACACCGTTCTGCTGGGGTGTGCCTGGTGCAGTCAACTGGGATTCTATCCCATTCTCTGATAAATATTCCCTGAATTCCCCAAGCAAGTATTCGCCACCACGATCAGATCGTAGTGACTTGATACTTTTATTATGTCGCTTCTCCGTTTTAGCTTTGTACTCTTTGAATTTATCAAAGCACTCAGACTTACGGCGCAACAAATAAACGTACCCATATCTAGAATAATCGTCAATGAAAGTGACGAAATACTCATAACCACCTCTTGCTTGGATATTCATGGGTCCATATAAATCAGAGTGAACCAATCCTAACACGTCTTTGGCTCTATTCCCCTTTGCCTTGAAAGGCCTATTGGTCATTTTACCATCCAAGCAGGATTCACAAACTGGAAATGGCTCCACTGTCAATGAGCCTAAAGGCCCGTCTACTACCAGTCTTTGAATCCTCCTCAAGTTAATATGACCTAATCTCAAGTGCCAAAGATATGTTTGGTTCAAACTAGAAGGTTCCTTTCTTTTATTAGAGGTAAAAGATGTGTTGTTCAATACCCTATGTTGTAGTTGCAGTGCAGGTTGACTAGGATTAATTATATACAAATTGTCTTGCAATGTACCAGAACATATAATCCGTTTATTCATCATAATAAAAACATTACGATCCAAACAAACATTATAACCATCCAAATCAAGTTTAGAAACCGAAATCAAATTCCTTCTAAAAGAAGGTACATAAAGACAATTGTTCAAAACCAAAATCCTATCAGAACCAAAAGATAAATGAAAAACTCCTACTACAACTACTGCTACTTTCGTAGCATCTCCCATGAACACGTAGATCTCACCATCTCTAAGCATTCTGGATTGCTGGAACCCCTGCATAGAGTTACAAACATGATCAGTGGCTCCAGTATCTACACACCAAGTGCTCGTAGATATACCGCTATAAATGTTTCTGTAACTAGAGAAAGAGACATACCAGTATTGTTTGTCTTCTTAGGAAGAGGACAATCCTTTTTCCAGTGACCCGACTGCTTGCACCGGTAGCACTTTCCCTTAGGCTTTTCACACCACCTTGAACTCCCACTGCCTTCACAGCTTGCTGTGTCTGAGCCTTTTTCTTCTTCTTATTACCTTTAGGCTTAGAGGAAGAACCTTTCTCAGCCACATTCACTTGAACACTCTGGTGAAATAATCCTTCAGCTGCCTGAAGTTCTGTCAGCAGTTCCGCGAGACTATACTGCCTCTTGTTCATGTTGTAATTCAAGCGGAACTGCTCAAAACTCTTGGGCAAGCTCATAAGGACAATGTCAATCTGGGTTTCTCCAACAAGCTCAGCACCAAGGATCTCTATCTCATTCAGATGTGACATCATCATGAGAACATGATCCCTTACAGGTGTACCTTCAGCCATCTAAGTGTTCATTAAAGCCTTCATGGCTACTTGCCTAGCAGCCCTATTCTGATCTCCAAAAAGTTCTTTGAGATTAAAGAGCATATCCGAAGCAGTGGCCATAGCCTGATGCTGATGCTGCAAAACACCCGACATTGCTGCCAGAATGTAACATCGCGACATCTCATCAGCCTTTGTCCACCGCTTATAATACTCTTTCTCCTCATCAGGAGCATCAGCAGCGGGCTGCTCAGGCTTGGGTTCATAAGTGCAAAACTTGTACTCCTCAGCAGTCAACACAATGTCCAAATTACGTTTCCATTCAATATAGTTAGGTCCGGTAAGTTTGTTATCCTTAAGTATGGTGACAGTGGATTAAAGCCCATTTTATCCTGAGAATCATGCATGAAAAAATCACATTACACATAAAGAAGGGTGCATTAAAATTAAGACCTATTGGTTCCTCTAACAATTATTAAAATTAAATGCACTAACGTTTAAACACCATAAGTTTCTGGTACGTCACGATGGGTGACATGTATACCACCTAAATTTGTTTAAAACGTTACTTCAGTCCTATTACTAAACAATAAGCCACGTTGGGGTGTGTCTATATTATTTTTCATAGCTAAGTGTATACCATCATCAAATCTTAAATTAAATTACCCGAAACCTATGGAACTTGGTACGCCACGATGGGCGGCATGTATACCTTCCAATATTCTTCGAATAGAATACTTCAATTCAATATTCATGTCTGGTTTGACTTCTAGGCAGTGGAGGAGTCACATCGGTCTCACTTAATACCCATAAGCCTTAGAAATCGCCCCAAATCAGAGATAAAGAAAATTCGTATCTATTCGTATTAATTTAAGAAGTTTGTTCCAGTAATATCTATAACATTCTAGACACCATAAATTACATGCCATGATGGGTGACGTATACATAATTTATATTCATCTTTATGTTAAATTACATACAAACAATGATGGAGACCATGGGATTTAATATCATATTAACTCCCTCTCCCACTCAAAATTTACTTTGAGGATTTTAATCTAGATGCATCGCCCTATGTTATTTCTTCGAAGTCCACATGCATACTATCAGGGTCATAGCAACACAAAGAACACATAACATGGCAGCATACTATCATGATTAAAGCATTAATAAAAAACATCCCTATGTCCATGTCATTCTAACATGCGAAGGGTTAGTATCACATGGCATAACAACACAAACAAGAAACACATAATAACAATAATCAAGGATTATGTAAATCATGATAAAACACATCCACTATTATGGTCCCGGAAAATCAGCTTCGAATTCATCCTTTGAAAGATTCCAGAAAACTTCGAGTGCCCGTTTGGAGGCCTAAACAGCCTCAGAATGCCTCGAAAAATTCCGAAAAACAGACTCAAAAACTTGATACCCACGGTCTCGTTCTGCCGTTTCCGAAAAGTGCTCGTTCGCCCAAATCGGACATCGTATGCAAAAGTTACGGCCAAAACAGTGCAGCACCCCCGAAACCCTAATCGCAGCAGCGGAAGATCTCTATTTCTTGCAGCCCCGTTGATCAAACAATTACATACAAATTTTACAGACAAACCAGCCTATTCTATTAATCAGATCATAATCTAAATAATTACAAATTGAATTACAAGATTCAACTATCACGATCAACCCTCGTGATTTACAACAGCCACGATAAAACCACATGGAATCCAAACATAACAGAATAATTAAAACACGGCCATAATAGTGAACAACGACCTGCATCACAGAACCACTACATACATGCATATATAATCATGACATGGACTACATATCATAAAACGCAGAACCGCAACCTCGCTCTGATGCCATTGTAGGAACAATCGGACCTTGGCCCTGTGTTTTATGATACTAATTAAAAATTCGAACAGAATATTAACCTTAATCGCTACGGCGCAAGCGATTCAAATCCACGTCTTCTACTGTATTCCTTGATTCTCCTTGGACGAAGTGTGGCCTTCGATCTCCCAAGGCGTGCCTCTCCTTAAAGCTCCGAAAACCCAAAACCCTAGCTGTCTCCTTGAGAAAACGTCTGCCTCTCTCAAACTCTAGGATGAATTCGTTTTGGTGTGTCTTTCAGCTTTAGGAGAACGAGAATATATATAGGGTATAGTAGGGATCATGGACCATTAGGTCAGGCCTTCCAATGACATTCCGGGCCAGGCCCAATGTCATTAAATTTAATTCAATCCACTAAAGAATTAATATTTGCACTAGCTTTCCTAATTCCGTAAAATTATTATTTAATTCGGCTCCCATATTAATTGCTTATAAATTCCCCATGTTTAAGATATCGCATGTCCATTAATTAAATTAATTTCTGACAATTAATTTAATCAATATCTTTTATCCTTGATCATCCACTCAACCTTATAATTATGCAAGAACAAATCTGCCTGCAGGACTAAAGCATAATTATCTTTATGAGCTTTCAAGAGGACATCATCACCCGAATATATTTTTCGGACATGGTTTCCTTTTATAGTTAATATCCCACTCTGTATATAATGTCATTGCCCAATACTAAATTCGTAATTTAAAATAAATTACTTAATTTATGAGTCAAGGCATGTGCATTAAATACAAGTGTTAGGTCCTATAAACTCACTATCTAGTTAATATAGTGAACACAATCAATAACAAAGTATGACAATATAAGAGATTGAAAGCAGTAAACTCTATTCACAAAGCTTAATCGATTACAAAAACTCTCTCAGTGATTTATATATTATCACTAAGAGCTGCTAGGGTTCTGTAAAATATACTCGATAACTCAACTCGTATAGAGTAACCCTAATCTGTGTTTATATAGACCACAGTTACAAAATCAATCTCTGATTTGATATCCTATAAATCAGCTATGTATTCTATCAATCAAAGATTGCTACTGTTTTCTGTTTAGTTTCCATAGTCTGCAAATCACTCCTCCGCTTCTATCCTTCCTTGAAGTATATCCGCTTCTGAGCTCTTTCCACGTGTAAACTCTGATGAGTCTTGACTATGTAAACTCTGATCAGACTTTAGCAAACTCTGATCAGCTCCCAGCTTAAACTCTGATCACTCCTGTTCTAAAACAAACTTTAAGAACATTAGTAATCATCAATTATATCTAACAATCTCCCCCAACTTGTGCATAAATATGTTATGTGCAAGTTAACAGATAATTGATGATGTCAAAACAAATAAGTCAAATGCAGCAGAGTTTAGCTATATAACAGAAAACTTTTAAAACTTACAGATACTTTTACTCCTTAGCTTCATAGACACCATTGGTTGTCTTTAAGTATTCTCTGAGGAGTTCTCTTTCAGCTTCTGCAAGTGCTGTGATCATCTGTCTCTTGATCTCCCTTAGTTCTGGATCTGAAACTCCAGTTTGATAGATTGCAGCTCTAAGATCATAGATCTTGTTTCTTCTCATGTCTTTATCCAGCCTGATGTAGTAACCTTTGTCAGACTCTTCATTGAAACTAAGAGTACTGATTCCAGCTATTGTTTCTATTTTTGCTGAATTCTTCTTCATCTCAACTAGCTGTCCTTGGTAATTTAAGTACTTTGGAACAAAAGGTCCAGCATTCTTGTTTCCAATTATACCCATCTTTCTCTTGATTTGATCCTTGATCAGATTTGAGATGTGCTGACATGATTTGTTCTTCACTTGAAATATGTACTGAACATATCTCAATTCCTCCCAGTGTTTAGCATAGAGATCAGCTTCAATAACTCTAAACACTGTTCCATCAGACATGAAGTAGATAAGAATGTTATCACCTCTGTCATTCTTCACCAGTTGGACTGAATCAAGTTTGTCCATTCTTTCTTGCAATGCTCCAGTCTTGGGTGCACAGAGAGATGAGGGGTCTGTTGACATTGATCCTATACTCTGATCAACTTTTTCATATTTAGATCCTAATCCTCCTTTATCTCTTCCTGCCTTTCGATGAGAGATTGGTTGAATTGAGCCTTTGTCGAAATTTATCTCAGTCATCAGACTTGGCTTGCAAATCCTGGCAATGGGGTTGTTGTTGGTTTAAACACAGCTTGAGCCTTGTCAGAGGTTGTGTCTTTCTTTGCTTCCTCATTAACTTGAGCTGTGTCAGAGGTTAATTTTTCTTCTTGTGATTCTGCAATATGAGCTTTGTCAGAGATTGCAGCTTCTGATTTCTTTCCTTTTACAACTTGATCTTTGTCAGAGGTTGTAGGCTTCTTCTGAATCCAGCCTTTCTCAAGGCTATCATCTACTATGCTTTTGCCTTTGCTTGTATATTCATCTTCAGAGTATACCTTTTTGATTGGTAAACTCTGATCAGCAATAGTAGTTTCCTTGATCATTATTCCTTTTTCCTTTGGTCTGGCAGTTGATTTTGCAGGTTTCTGGATTTTTCCTGAGGTTATAGCTTGCTCATATTCTTTCTTTAGCTCTGCTTCCTCTGCAGCAATCAACTCCAAATCCAATTTAGCTTCTGGATTTTCTTGTTCAAATATCAGTCTAGCATATTCTTCATCAGTCATTGGTTTATCTGATCCAGCCACTAGTCTTTGCTTTGATCCAGATGTGACATTGTGTGTTGGAGCTGGAGCAGACTTTGAACTTTGCTTAGACTGTTTTGCACTGTCAGAGTTTGAAACTCTTCCACCAGTTGCAGCTTGAAATCTCTTGTTCTTTGTGAAGTCATCCACATCATCATCATCATCATTTTTCTTTCGTTTCAGAGTTTGAGAAGTAGACTTGCATTTGACTTGTGCTACTCTCTCCCCCTTTTTGACATCATCCTCATCAGGAATCAGTACTGAGGTTATCAGAGAAAGTGAAGATTGGATGGCTTCAAGCTGTTTAGACATTGTCTCTTGAGTGGACTCAATGTTTGACATCCTCTGTTCCAGAGATTGATTTGCAGACACCAGCTTCTTCATGTCTTCCTTCAGAGGTAGTAAATGCCTTTTCTTGTCCATATTCTGAGTTTCCTTAAAGTTAACTACCTTTGTTCTAAGACCATCTACTGACTTAGATGTCTGAGCATGAGCAGTATGAAATGTCTTCAGATATAAAACTGTGGCTTTGAGGCTTGACATGACATCAGAGTTTGTAATTTTATTCTCTGCCAAGGATAGAAATTCTTCAGCCTTTACTGGCTCCAGAGAATGCTGGTGACTCAACCAGAGTTTATCCCATACTTCATGAGGTGGATCAACCTGAAGATCCCTGGGAAGAGGCTCAGAGTTTGGCTTCAGAGTCTGCAGTCTGGCATTGTATTGAATGGTAGACTCCCACTTCTGTTGTTGAAGAGACATGGGGACTTCATCCTCATTTTCATCATCTTCATTTTCATCATCCTCATCATCATCAGATGCAGGATCAACATGATCTTCAACAGGATCTGGAACAGATTTTTCAGGATCAGATTTTGATTTGCTAGGCTCTTCACCAGCCTTAGCAAGTGACTGCAATGCTTCCAATGCTACCTTGTCAGAGTTTGTAATTACATCATCTGACTTGTAATTTTCTGGAGCTGTATCATGAATTATGGCACCCTCAGGAAATTTCAATGGAGATTGAGGAATTGGAATGGAGGGTCCATGATCATAGATTGGAGTATGAGGATCAGACAATGTGGTCCCAGCTTCAGTTGTAACTGGTTCCTTGCAGATTATTTCCTCATCTACTTCAGATGAAGTAGAAGATGCTGTAGCAGTAGAGAGTGGAACAGCTTGAAGAGGATGCACCATCAGAGCTTGAGATAAATCAGGAAGTGTAGTAGATGGTGCTTGCTCTTCCTCAAGAGTAAAATCAGTGATCTCAGTAATGGGTACCTTTGCCTTCTTAGGCTTGTTTGCCCTTGCTTTAAATCTGACTTTTCTTGACTGAGGGCTAGCCTGAGAAGGTTCAGAGTTTGTTGCATGAGAGGGTTCCAGATCATCATAGTCATAAGCTGCAACAAGTCTCCTTCTTTTCTGCTTTGGTGGAGAAGCAGCTTCAGAGTTTAAAGTCTTAGAGACTGTATCAGAGTTTACAGTAGGAACTGTATCAGAGTTTGTTGGCACATCAGACTTTGTCTTCAGAACTTGTGTAGCAACAGAGGTTCTGGTCTTCACAGTGGAAGGGGCTGCATCAGACTTTGTAGCCCTTGTTGACTTTGATGCAGAAGATCTGCTTGCTGTGGGAGTTCTGGAAGGTTGTTGTTCTGGAAGATCTGTATAGCATCCCAGTTGGTGCTCTTCTTCTGGAAAGCCCTCGTGATACAGTCAAAGAAGAAGCTCCATTCCCTTCTTAGTCCTGGACGCTTCAATTGTCCCAGTTTATCAAGCGATTCACTGTAGCCCAGAGCATTCATCATGCCCCCGAGATTGGTATCTCCATTCGTGATGTAAGCTGCATTCTCTGGCATGTTGAATTCTTGACGAACTGTGGCTGGAGTAACAGCATACTCCTCCCCTTCATATGCGAACACAATAGATGGTGATCCATCTGCACCACCATTATCATATTGCCCTGTCCTCCAAAAATTGATGATTTGGCTTCCAGAGAGTCTGGCAGGAGCGGTAAGAGCAGTAGCCAGGGCACTCTGTGCCAGGAATTGCTGGATTGGATGATAATCCCTTGGAGCATCTGCTGTGTTAAGAATGGCAGTGTGGTTGTTGGGATCAAATTCCACACCTGCATGAATAAACGCTGAAGTCGCCATTAGAACAGAGTTTGTAAAGGAAGAAAGGTGTTTGAGAAGGTGTGTAAGAGAAGATTTGAGTTGCGGAGAGAAAAGCTTAAGAGTTTGTTGAGAGAGTGTGTGTAAAGAAGTGAATAATAAGCAATAAAATCTGATGTGATAAACCCTTCAGATTTTGTTTAGCTTTACACGCTTGGGCTTTTGTTCAGCTGTACACCTGTCAGATTTTAACTGGTAGATGAGTGTTAGTGGCATGGAGAAAAGAAAATAGTAATCATGAGCGCAGTAAAACTTGTGCAGTTATAAATGCTGATTACATGTTCTCCTATTAAAATGTTTTACATGTAAGCCCACTAACAATACAGCCGTTTGGTACACTCTCTTCACATTCTCTGAATATTTAAACTCCTGAGATATACAAGATTAAAAAATCAAGATAAAATCCCTCAAATTTTAAACTCTGAGATTTAAAACAAAGAAAATAAATTTTTAAGTACCTCAGAATAGAGACAGAATAGTCTAAATATTCATCAAAAAAATCAGATTGTGCCATAAAATCCATAGCTCAAAAATGTGCTTGTGAAATATGTGTGTGCGGACATATTAAATCAGAGACTATGAAATTTCACAATTTCGTAATTATAAGGTAGACAAAAATAATTTATTTAAACTCTCAAAACATAGACAAGGGACATACTCTGATGAAGAAATATATAAGTAAACTAACCCTTTTTTTTCAGGATGCTTTTCAGTGTAAGTGAATCACGACCTTTAAATAATTTTGCAACAGTATTTCTCCAGTAATCAGAGATGGTGACTGGTCACCATAGATCATAATATCTAGACACTTGCTTAATACCAGCAAATGTTTGGGTCTTTCTAGTCACTGTCACACAGACATCTAAGATCTCAAAGGAGTACCATGCTTATTTTCAGGGGTGTGTATAGCATCAGAGTTTATAATCACTGTCTAATTTTCTGAGAGAAAATGCAAATTAATCAGTCTCACTTATAATTAAGATATGTGAAGTAATAGAGTCTCAATGATATCAACATGCATATAGTGTAAAATAGTAGCACAAAATTGAGATCAAGATTAAAGAGCTCAATGAGATTTATGATTACTAATTTTAAATCATGCTTCATAGTATCTTCACAGGTTATTTGTCTCAAAGAAATAAAATGAGATCATTTATCAAGATTCAGAGTTTACAAACATCAGAGAATATTGTCAGAGAATGACAATCAGAGTATAACAAACAGAGTATATCATCAGAGAATGTCATCAGAGTTTAACAATCAGAGTATATCATGGCAAATTTGTGAGCAATACATATGGTAATTTGACAATTAAAACTTGAAAGATCTGACCATTATGTTTACTCAGTTCCTGATATCATTCCTAGATCATTCACCAGCCTAGTAAAGGTTGCTTCACATAGTGGTTTGGTGAATATGTCTGCTAGCTGCTGTTCAGTGGGAACAAAGTGAAGTTCAATGGTTCCTTCCAGCACATGCTCCCTTATAAAATGATATCTTATACTGATGTGCTTTGTCAGAGAATGTTGAACTGGGTTTCCTGTCATAGCAATAGCACTTTGGTTATCACAATAAATAGGAATTTTAGAAAAGGATAACCCATAGTCCAACAATTGATTCTTCATCCAAAGAATTTGAGCACAGCAGCTGCCTGCAGCTATATACTCTGACTCTGCTGTTGATGTTGATATTGACTTTTGCTTCTTGCTGTACCAAGAAACAAGTCTTCCACCCAGAAATTGACAACTCCCACTTGTGCTTTTCCTGTCAATTTTGCAACCTGCAAAATCTGCATCAGAGTATCCAATTAGACTAAAATCTGATTCTCTAGGATACCATAATCCCAATGATGTGGTTCCCTTGAGATATCTGAATATCCTCTTTACTGCAATCAGATGAGGCTCTCTTGGATCTGCCTGAAATCTTGCACATAGACATGTGGCATACATTATGTCTGGTCTACTTGCAATCAGATAAAGCAAAGATCCAATCATTCCTCTATAGTTTGTGATATCCACTGATGCACCAGTATCTTTGTCTAGCTTGGTTGCTGTTGCCATAGGAGTAGTTGCAGCTGAACTGTCTTGCATACCAAATCTCTTCAAGAGATTTCTGGTATACTTGGCTTGATTGATAAAAATTCCATCTTCAGTCTATTTTACTTGTAAACCCAGAAAATAACTGAGTTCCCCCATCATGCTCATTTGGTACCTAGACTGCATGAGCTTGGCAAATCTTTGACAGAGTTTAGCATTAGTGGAACCAAAAATGATATCATCAACATAGATTTGAACTAAAAGCAGATCATTACCATGATTCAAATAAAACAAGGTTTTGTCTATGGTACCTCTAGTGAATCCACTTTCAATAAGAAATTGAGCTAGAGTTTCATACCATGCCCTTGGAGCCTGCATTAGTCCATAAAGTGCTTTGTCCAATCTATAAACATAGTCTGGATGCTTTGGATCCACAAAGCCTGGAGGTTGTTCAACATATACCTCTTCATCCAGTTTCCCATTAAGAAAAGCACTTTTGACATCCATCTGAAATACCTTGAATTTCTTGTGTGCAGCATAGGCCAGAAAGATTCTAATTGCCTCCAATCTTGAAACTGGAGCAAATGTCTCATCATAATCAATACCTTCCTGTTGTGAATACCCTTTTTCCACAAGTCTTGCTTTATTCTTTGTAATGACACCTTCACTATCAGTTTTGTTTCTGAAAACCCATTTTGTACCAACTATGGATCTGTCTTTAGGTCTTGGTACTAGGGTCCAGACTTTATTTCTCTCAAACTCATTTAGCTCTTCTTGCATTGCTTGAATCCAGTCAGCATCTTGAAGAGCTTCCTCCACCTTTTTAGGTTCTGTTTGTGACAGAAAGCAATGATGTAAACACTCATTTGCTGTAGCTGTCCTTGTTTGCACACCTGCTTCTGGATTTCCAATTATCAAATCAGGTGTATGAGATTTGGTCCACTTCCTAGCATGTGGAAGTTGGCTACTTTCATCATTGGATCCTCCCCCTTGATCCATGCTCTCTTGATTCTGTTGATCTTCCTCTGTAGCTCCCCCTGAATTTGTGCTATCAGAGTTTGAATCAGTATTCTCTGATGAGTTTGAGTCAGCATTCTCTGATGAGTTTGAGTCTTGGGTAGAGTCTGAAACATTCTGATGCTCCCCCTCAACATATGCTTCATCATTATGAACTTGTAAATTTTCACCAGAGTTTGCTGTATTTTGATCACAGTCAGAGTTTGACTGTTCATCAGAGTTTGTCGAATCAGAGAATATTTCTTCATTTTCAAAATACAGTTCTTCATGATCATCCATATCTGCTAAACCCATAATTCTCTTGTCATCAAATGACACATGTATGGATTCCATGATCACCTTGGTTCTTAGATTATAGACTCTGAAGGCCTTTGTTGTCAGAGGATAACCTACAAAAATGCCTTCATCAGCTTTTAAATCAAACTTGGTAAGCTGTTCTGGATGAGTCTTCAATACAAAGCATTTGCACCCAAATACATGAAAGTACTTCAGATTTGGCTTCTTTTTCTTCACCATCTCATATGGGGTCTTGCCATGCTTATTAATCAGTGTTGCACTTTGAGTGAAACAAGCTGTTTGAACAGCTTCTGCCCACAAATAAGTAGGTAATTTAGCCTCATCAAGCATAGTTCTGGCAGCTTCTATTAGAGTCCTGTTTTTCCTTTCAACTACACCATTTTGCTGTGGTGTTCCAGGTGCAGAAAATTGTTGCACTACACCTCTTTCTTTGCAGAACTCTTCCATTGTTGAATTTCTGAACTCAGTTCCATTATCACTTCTAATGATCTTTACTTTGTCTTCAGATCCATGGTCCAGTTGCTTCACATGATCCATCATATGCAAAGCTGTTTCATCTTTAAAGTGAAGAAAATATACCCAAGTGTATCTAGTATACTCATCAACAATGACAAGAGCATATTTCTTCCTTGCAATGGATGGTACATTAACTGGTCCAAATAGATCAACATGTAGAAGATGATATTGCTTCTTTATTGAGAATTCAGTCTTACTCTTGAAGGATGTCTTTCTCTGCTTGGCCTTTTGACATGAATCACATAGACCATCTGAAGTGAGTAGTGATTCAGGGAGTCCTCTCACAAGCTTTTTCTTTATAAGCTCATTTATGGAGTTGAAATTGAGATGTGAGAGCTTCTTGTGCCACTTCCAACTTTCTTCTGCAGAGATTCTTGTAGATAAGCAAATTGCTTTTCCTTCAGAGTTTGTAGGCAAGTTGATTTCATAAATATTTCCATGTCTGTGAGCAATCACTGCCACCTTGCCTGTTGACTTGCTTACTATCTCACTGTGTTCTTCATAGAAATCAACATGATATCCTCTGTCACAGATCTGACTGACAGAGAGTAAATTGTGTTTTAGCCCTTGAACAAGAGCTACATTTGAGATGATGACATTTCCAAGATTGATGTTGCCATATCCCAGAGTCCTTCCTATGTTGCCATCTCCATAAGAAACACTTGGGCCAGCTTTCTCCACAAACTCTGACAGCAGGGCCTTATTTCCAGTCATGTGTCCTGAACATCCACTGTCCAAGACTAGGATATTCTTCCTGTTGCCCTGCAATCACAAAGACACTAATTGTTAGTTTTAAGGACCCAGACTTGCTTGGATCCCTTGGCCTTATTAAGTTTGTTAGCTTTTGCAGCGGAATTATTATTATCAGAGTTTGAGCTAACAGACTTTGGAACAGAGTTTGTACTGGAAACAGATTTTGTACTTGCAGAGTTTTTATTAACCTTTCTCAAAGAAGGTTTCAATTGATAATAATCATAATACAAACTATGATATTCTTTGCAAGTATAAATAGAATGCCATAAACTACCACAATGAAAACATGGATCTTGTGGTTTATATCTAATACTACTTTTTCTAACTCCAGACTTTGTAGGTAAGGAGTTAATGTCCTTGTTCTTCCTGCAAAAATTAGCAAGATGATTAGTATTTCCACAGTTATGGCATGTCTTCCTAGGTGCATTTGGAATAGGCATGTAGTTATTACTCTTGTCTATTCCAACCTTGCCATTTCTATTTTTCCTAGGCTCCTTGTCTTTGTTATCAGACTTTATCTCTTTAAGCTTATGCTTAAGCTGTTTCTGAGTCATCAGTCCTATGTTAACCTGTTTGGGCTTATCAGATTTTAAATTGTTGTTAATCTCTGATTCTGGTCTACTCTGTTTAGACTTAGAGGATTCAGCAACAAATTTAACAGGTTTAACCTTAGGCTTTTGAGTTTTAACAAACTCTGTTTTTGATGACTCAGCTTCTGAGTTATCAGTGTAACCTAGTCCTTTCTTCCAGTTTCCACTACCTAAGATATCCTGAGTAGTTTTGCCTGAATTAGTCCATGTCTTAATAATATCCCTTTCCTTAGCAAGTTCTGATTGAAGAGATGTATACCTCTTTAATAGTTCATCTTTGACAATGACAACATCATCTCTCTCTTTCTGAACTTCTAACATTTGAACTAATTCTTTTTCTAGATAATCATTCCTTTTCTTTACACTTAGAGTTTCAGATTTTAATCTTTCATTCTCTAAAGTCTGATCTCTAAAGCTGATATGCAAAGTTTTAAGGAACAATCTTAACTCAGTTATAACTTCAGTATCAAAGGCAAGAGTAGAATGAGGTACCTTAGCAGTAGATTCAGAGTTGTTGTCAGTGTTTGCCATCAGAGCATAATTGACTTCTTCCTCTGAATCAGATGTATCTGTCCAGTTTCCTTTCTTGGTGATAAAGGCTTTTTCCTTTTCTTTCTTGGCTTTCTTGCATTCAGATGCAAAGTGACCCTTTTCACCACAGTTGAAACAGGTATACTTGTCAGCTTTTCCAGCTTTTCCTTCCTTGCCCTCATTCTTCCTGAAGTTCTTCTTATCATAAACTCTGTCAGAGTTTCTGTCTTTCCTTGAGAAACTTTTGCCTTTGTTGAAATTTTTGTAAGCCAACTTCTTGAAGCTTTTCACCATCAATGCTGCTAACTGCATCATCTCATCATCACTGTCTTCAGAGTCTGAGGGAACATCAGAGTTTGAGTCATCAGAGTTTGATGACTCAATGTCAGACTTTGTGACACGAGCTTTTCCTTTGCTCTTAGCAGCTTCCTCTTGAACTTTTAGAGCAACAGACTTTGATTTGCCTCCATGACGTTTGCTCCTCTGCTCCATCTCAAGTTCATGAGTCTTCAGTCTTCCAAAAACATCATCAAGAGACATTTCTCCAAGATCAAGATTGTCTCTTATTGTAGTGACTTTCAAATCCCATTTTTCAGGAAGAGCCAGAAGGAATTTGAGGTTTGAGTCTTCAAGATCATATTCCTTGTTCACCAGAGATAAGTCATTCAACATTTTGACAAATCTGTCATACAGATCTGTCAAGGACTCACCAGATTTTGAGTCAAAGTGCTCATACTCCTGTGTAAGGATGGTTTTTCTGTTCTTCTTGATGGCTTGAGTTCCCTGACATCTGGTTTCCAGAGCATCCCAGATTT
Organism: Daucus carota subsp. sativus; assembly: GCF_001625215.2. Lineage (NCBI taxonomy): Eukaryota > Viridiplantae > Streptophyta > Magnoliopsida > Apiales > Apiaceae > Daucus > Daucus carota. The sequence continues at coordinate 22,249,132 of NC_030385.2, read as the reverse complement.
GTTTAGCAGTTTTGCACCCAATCACCCTATTAGACATTGCATTATCAAGGGCACTGTGCAGAAGGTGTTTCACCTTTGAGTCTTTACCAATTGACAAGATGTCCTCAGGGGTATAATCTTTCTTGTCTTTTGGAACCATCTTCTGAGGTTCATCTGCAAGCCCAACAGAGAGCTTGGTGGGCATATGTGGTCCATCATAGATCCTGTCAAGGTATTCAGGATCGACAGAGTCTAGAAATATAATCATTCTCTCTTTCCAGACTGGATATTCAGATGCCTTAAGGACTGGAACTCTAAAAGACGAAGCTTGTGATTTTTCAGACATGATTGTGATTAAGATCTCACTGTAGTTATCTTAACAGAGCTGGCTCTGATACCACTTGTTAGGTCCTATAAACTCACTATATAAGTTAATATAGTGAACACAATCAATAACACAGTATGACAATATAAGAGATTGAAAGCAGTAAACTCTTATTCACAAAGCTTAATCGATTACAAAAACTCTCTCAGTGATTTATATATTATCACTAAGAGCTGCTAGGGTTCTGTAAAATATACTCGATAACTCAACTCGTATAGAGTAACCCTAATCTGTGTTTATATAGACACAGTTACAAAATCAATCTCTGATTTGATATCCTATAAATCAGCTATGTATTCTATCAATCAAAGATTGCTACTGTTTTCTGTTTAGTTTCCATAGTCTGCAAATCACTCCTCCGCTTCTATCCTTCCTTGAAGTATATCCGCTTCTGAGCTCTTTCCACGTGTAAACTCTGATGAGTCTTGACTATGTAAACTCTGATCAGACTTTAGCAAACTCTGATCAGCTCCCAGCTTAAACTCTGATCACTCCTGTTCTAAAACAAACTTTAAGAACATTAGTAATCATCAATTATATCTAACAATCTCCCCCAACTTGTGCATAAATATGTTATGTGCAAGTTAACAGATAATTGATGATGTCAAAACAAATAAGTCAAATGCAGCAGAGTTTAGCTATATAACAGAAAACTTTTAAAACTTACAGATACTTTTACTCCTTAGCTTCATAGACACCATTGGTTGTCTTTAAGTATTCTCTGAGGAGTTCTCTTTCAGCTTCTGCAAGTGCTGTGATCATCTGTCTCTTGATCTCCCTTAGTTCTGGATCTGAAACTCCAGTTTGATAGATTGCAGCTCTAAGATCATAGATCTTGTTTCTTCTCATGTCTTTATCCAGCCTGATGTAGTAACCTTTGTCAGACTCTTCATTGAAACTAAGAGTACTGATTCCAGCTATTGTTTCTATTTTTGCTGAATTCTACTTCATCTCAACTAGTTGTCCTTGGTAATTTAAGTACTTTGGAACAAAAGGTCCAGCATTCTTGTTTCCAATTATACCCATCTTTCTCTTGATTTGATCCTTGATCAGATTTGAGATGTGCTGACATGATTTGTTCTTCACTTGAAATATGTACTGAACATATCTCAATTCCTCCCAGTGTTTAGCATAGAGATCAGCTTCAATAACTCTAAACACTGTTCCATCAGACATGAAGTAGATAAGAATGTTATCACCTCTGTCATTCTTCACCAGTTGGACTGAATCAAGTTTGTCCATTCTTTCTTGCAATGCTCTAGTCTTGGGTGCACAGAGAGATGAGGGGTCTGTTGACATTGATCCTATACTCTGATCAACTTTTTCATATTTAGATCCTAATCCTCCTTTATCTCTTCCTGCCTTTCGATGAGAGATTGGTTGAATTGAGCCTTTGTCGAAATTTATCTCAGTCATCAGACTTGGCTTTGCAAATCTTGGCAATGGGGTTGTTGTTGGTTTAAACACAGCTTGAGCCTTGTCAGAGGTTGTGTCTTTCTTTGCTTCCTCATTAACTTGAGCTGTGTCAGAGGTTAATTTTTCTTCTTGTGATTCTGCAATATGAGCTTTGTCAGAGATTGCAGCTTCTGATTTCTTTCCTTTTACAACTTGATCTTTGTCAGAGGTTGTAGGCTTCTTCTGAATCCAGCCTTTCTCAAGGCTATCATCTACTATGCTTTTGCCTTTGCTTGTATATTCATCTTCAGAGTATACCTTTTTGATTGGTAAACTCTGATCAGCAATAGTAGTTTCCTTGATCATTATTCCTTTTTCCTTTGGTCTGGCAGTTGATTTTGCAGGTTTCTGGATTTTTCCTGAGGTTATAGCTTGCTCATATTCTTTCTTTAGCTCTGCTTCCTCTGCAGCAATCAACTCCAAATCCAATTTAGCTTCTGGATTTTCTTGTTCAAATATCAGTCTAGCATATTCTTCATCAGTCATTGGTTTATCTGATCCAGCCACTGGTCTTTGCTTTGATCCAGATGTGACATTGTGTGTTGGAGCTGGAGCAGACTTTGAACTTTGCTTAGACTGTTTTGCACTGTCAGAGTTTGAAACTCTTCCACCAGTTGCAGCTTGAAATCTCTTGTTCTTTGTGAAGTCATCCACATCATCATCATCATCATTTTTCTTTCGTTTCAGAGTTTGAGAAGTAGACTTGCATTTGACTTGTGCTACTCTCTCCCCCTTTTTGACATCATCCTCATCAGGAATCAGTACTGAGGTTATCAGAGAAAGTGAAGATTGGATGGCTTCAAGCTGTTTAGACATTGTCTCTTGAGTGGACTCAATGTTTGACATCCTCTGTTCCAGAGATTGATTTGCAGACACCAGCTTCTTCATGTCTTCCTTCAGAGGTAGTAAATGCCTTTTCTTGTCCATATTCTGAGTTTCCTTAAAGTTAACTACCTTTGTTCTAAGACCATCTACTGACTTAGATGTCTGAGCATGAGCAGTATGAAATGTCTTCAGATATAAAACTGTGGCTTTGAGGCTTGACATGACATCAGAGTTTGTAATTTTATTCTCTGCCAAGGATAGAAATTCTTCAGCCTTTACTGGCTCCAGAGAATGCTGGTGACTCAACCAGAGTTTATCCCATACTTCATGAGGTGGATCAACCTGAAGATCCCTGGGAAGAGGCTCAGAGTTTGGCTTCAGAGTCTGCAGTCTGGCATTGTATTGAATGGTAGACTCCCACTTCTGTTGTTGAAGAGACATGGGGACTTCATCCTCATTTTCATCATCTTCATTTTCATCATCCTCATCATCATCAGATGCAGGATCAACATGATCTTCAACAGGATCTGGAACAGATTTTTCAGGATCAGATTTTGATTTGCTAGGCTCTTCACCAGCCTTAGCAAGTGACTGCAATGCTTCCAATGCTACCTTGTCAGAGTTTGTAATTACATCATCTGACTTGTAATTTTCTGGAGCTGTATCATGAATTATGGCACCCTCAGGAAATTTCAATGGAGATTGAGGAATTGGAATGGAGGGTCCATGATCATAGATTGGAGTATGAGGATCAGACAATGTGGTCCCAGCTTCAGTTGTAACTGGTTCCTTGCAGATTATTTCCTCATCTACTTCAGATGAAGTAGAAGATGCTGTAGCAGTAGAGAGTGGAACAGCTTGAAGAGGATGCACCATCAGAGCTTGAGATAAATCAGGAAGTGTAGTAGATGGTGCTTGCTCTTCCTCAAGAGTAAAATCAGTGATCTCAGTAATGGGTACCTTTGCCTTCTTAGGCTTGTTTGCCCTTGCTTTAAATCTGACTTTTCTTGACTGAGGGCTAGCCTGAGAAGGTTCAGAGTTTGTTGCATGAGAGGGTTCCAGATCATCATAGTCATAAGCTGCAACAAGTCTCCTTCTTTTCTGCTTTGGTGGAGAAGCAGCTTCAGAGTTTAAAGTCTTAGAGACTGTATCACAGTTTACAGTAGGAACTTTATCAGAGTTTGTTGGCACATCAGACTTTGTCTTCAGAACTTGTGTAGCAACAGAGGTTCTGGTCTTCACAGTGGAAGGGGCTGCATCAGACTTTGTAGCCCTTGTTGACTTTGATGCAGAAGATCTGCTTGCTGTGGGAGTTCTGGAAGGTTGAGGTTGTTGTTGTTGGACTGGGGGCAAATCCATCCTAGCTCTAACTGGAGTTGGAATTAGAAGAGGCCTCTGGACTGGATACTTCTCATCTTTTGAGATGAGGTCCTTCAACACCCTTTTATGAAGCCTAAAGGGCTTGATCTCATCATCAACAGCAAAATCCACCTCACCAACAGTGGCATTAAACAGTAATTGACAAAATCTTGAGAAATATATGACTTGTCTATTTTCATGCATTCTTTCACCAATATTTCTAAGAACTAATCTACCAAAATCAAAATTAGTAGAGTAGATCAGAGAATACCCAATTTGTAGCATATCCATGGGTATAGCATCCCAGTTGGTGCTCTTCTTCTGGAAAGCCCTCGTGATACAGTCAAAGAAGAAGCTCCATTCCCTTCTTAGTCCTGGACGCTTCAATTGTCCCAGTTTATCAAGCGATTCACTGTAGCCCAGAGCATTCATCATGCCCCCGAGATTGGTATCTCCATTCGTGATGTAAGCTGCATTCTCTGGCATGTTGAATTCTTGACGAACTGTGGCTGGAGTAACAGCATACTCCTCCCCTTCATATGCGAACACAATAGATGGTGATCCATCTGCACCACCATTATCATATTGCCCTGTCCTCCAAAAATTGATGATTTGGCTTCCAGAGAGTCTGGCAGGAGCGGTAAGAGCAGTAGCCAGGGCACTCTGTGCCAGGAATTGCTGGATTAGATGATAATCCCTTGGAGCATCTGCTGTGTTAAGAATGGCAGCGTGGTTGTTGGGAACAAATTCCACACCTGCATGAATAAACGCTGAAGTCGCCATTAGAACAGAGTTTGTAAAGGAAGAAAGGTGTTTGAGAAGGTGTGTAAGAGAAGATTTGAGTTGCGGAGAGAAAAGCTTAAGAGTTTGTTGAGAGAGTGTGTGTAAAGATGAAGTGTATAAGTGAATAATAAGCAATAAAATCTGATGTGATAAACCCTTCAGATTTTGTTTAGCTTTACACGCTTGGGCTTTTGTTCAGCTGTACACCTGTCAGATTTTAACTGGTAGATGAGTGTTAGTGGCATGGAGAAAAGAAAATAGTAATCATGAGCGCAGTAAAACTTGTGCAGTTATAAATGCTGATTACACGTTCTCCTATTAAAATGTTTTACATGTAAGCCCACTAACAATACAGCCGTTTGGTACACTCTCTTCACATTCTCTGAATATTTAAACTCCTGAGATATACAAGATTAAAAAATCAAGATAAAATCCCTCAAATTTTAAACTCTGAGATTTAAAACAAAGAAAATAAATTTTTAAGTACCTCAGAATAGAGACAGAATAGTCTAAATATTCATCAAAAAAATCAGATTGTGCCATAAAATCCATAGCTCAAAAATGTGCTTGTGAAATATGTGTGTGCGGACATATTAAATCAGAGACTATGAAATTTCACAATTTCGTAATTATAAGGTAGACAAAAATAATTTATTTAAACTCTCAAAACATAGACAAGGGACATACTCTGATGAAGAAATATATAAGTAAACTAACCCTTTTTTTTTCAGGACGCTTTTCAGTGTAAGTGAATCACGACCTTTAAATAATTTTGCAACAGTATTTCTCCAGTAATCAGAGATGGTGACTGGTCACCATAGATCATAATATCTAGACACTTGCTTAATACCAGCAAATGTTTGGGTCTTTCTAGTCACTGTCACACAGACATCTAAGATCTCAAAGGAGTACCATGCTTATTTTCAGGGGTGTGTATAGCATCAGAGTTTATAATCACTGTCTAATTTTCTGAGAGAAAATGCAAATTAATCAGTCTCACTTATAATTAAGATATGTGAAGTAATAGAGTCTCAATGATATCAACATGCATATAGTGTAAAATAGTAGCACAAAATTGAGATCAAGATTAAAGAGCTCAATGAGATTTATGATTACTAATTTTAAATCATGCTTCATAGTATCTTCACAGGTTATTTGTCTCAAAGAAATAAAATGAGATCATTTATCAAGATTCAGAGTTTACAAACATCAGAGAATATTGTCAGAGAATGACAATCAGAGTATAACAAACAGAGTATATCATCAGAGAATGTCATCAGAGTTTAACAATCAGAGTATATCATGGCAAATTTGTGAGCAATACATATGGTAATTTGACAATTAAAACTTGAAAGATCTGACCATTATGTTTACTCAGTTCCTGATATCATTCCTAGCTCATTCACCAGCCTAGTAAAGGTTGCTTCACATAGTGGTTTGGTGAATATGTCTGCTAGCTGCTGTTCAGTGGGAACAAAGTGAAGTTCAATGGTTCCTTCCAGCACATGCTCCCTTATAAAATGATATCTTATACTGATGTGCTTTGTCAGAGAATGTTGAACTGGGTTTCCTGTCATAGCAATAGCACTTTGGTTATCACAATAAATAGGAATTTTAGAAAAGGATAACCCATAGTCCAACAATTGATTCTTCATCCAAAGAATTTGAGCACAGCAGCTGCCTGCAGCTATATACTCTGACTCTGCTGTTGATGTTGATATTGACTTTTGCTTCTTGCTGTACCAAGAAACAAGTCTTCCACCCAGAAATTGACAACTCCCACTTGTGCTTTTCCTGTCAATTTTGCAACCTGCAAAATCTGCATCAGAGTATCCAATTAGACTAAAATCTGATTCTCTAGGATACCATAATCCCAATGATGTGGTTCCCTTGAGATATCTGAATATCCTCTTTACTGCAATCAGATGAGGCTCTCTTGGATCTGCCTGAAATCTTGCACATAGACATGTGGCATACATTATGTCTGGTCTACTTGCAATCAGATAAAGCAAAGATCCAATCATTCCTCTATAGTTTGTGATATCCACTGATGCACCAGTATCTTTGTCTAGCTTGGTTGCTGTTGCCATAGGAGTAGTTGCAGCTGAACTGTCTTGCATACCAAATCTCTTCAAGAGATTTCTGGTATACTTGGCTTGATTGATAAAAATTCCATCTTCAGTCTATTTTACTTGTAAACCCAGAAAATAACTGAGTTCCCCCATCATGCTCATTTGGTACCTAGACTGCATGAGCTTGGCAAATCTTTGACAGAGTTTAGCATTAGTGGAACCAAAAATGATATCATCAACATAGATTTGAACTAAAAGCAGATCATTACCATGATTCAAATAAAACAAGGTTTTGTCTATGGTACCTCTAGTGAATCCACTTTCAATAAGAAATTGAGCTAGAGTTTCATACCATGCCCTTGGAGCCTGCATTAGTCCATAAAGTGCTTTGTCCAATCTATAAACATAGTCTGGATGCTTTGGATCCACAAAGCCTGGAGGTTGTTCAACATATACCTCTTCATCCAGTTTCCCATTAAGAAAAGCACTTTTGACATCCATCTGAAATACCTTGAATTTCTTGTGTGCAGCATAGGCCAGAAAGATTCTAATTGCCTCCAATCTTGAAACTGGAGCAAATGTCTCATCATAATCAATACCTTCCTGTTGTGAATACCCTTTTTCCACAAGTCTTGCTTTATTCTTGTAATGACACCTTCACTATCAGTTTTGTTTCTGAAAACCCATTTTGTACCAACTATGGATCTGTCTTTAGGTCTTGGTACTAGGGTCCAGACTTTATTTCTCTCAAACTCATTTAGCTCTTCTTGCATTGCTTGAATCCAGTCAGCATCTTGAAGAGCTTCCTCCACCTTTTTAGGTTCTGTTTGTGACAGAAAGCAATGATGTAAACACTCATTTGCTGTAGCTGTCCTTGTTTGCACACCTGCTTCTGGATTTCCAATTATCAAATCAGGTGTATGAGATTTGGTCCACTTCCTAGCATGTGGAAGTTGGCTACTTTCATCATTGGATCCTCCCCCTTGATCCATGCTCTCTTGATTCTGTTGATCTTCCTCTGTAGCTCCCCCTGAATTTGTGCTATCAGAGTTTGAATCAGTATTCTCTGATGAGTTTGAGTCAGCATTCTCTGATGAGTTTGAGTCTTGGGTAGAGTCTGAAACATTCTGATGCTCCCCCTCAACATATGCTTCATCATTATGAACTTGTAAATTTTCACCAGAGTTTGCTGTATTTTGATCACAGTCAGAGTTTGACTGTTCATCAGAGTTTGTCGAATCAGAGAATATTTCTTCATTTTCAAAATACAGTTCTTCATGATCATCCATATCTGCTAAACCCATAATTCTCTTGTCATCAAATGACACATGTATGGATTCCATGATCACCTTGGTTCTTAGATTATAGACTCTGAAGGCCTTTGTTGTCAGAGGATAACCTACAAAAATGCCTTCATCAGCTTTTAAATCAAACTTGGTAAGCTGTTCTGGATGAGTCTTCAATACAAAGCATTTGCACCCAAATACATGAAAGTACTTCAGATTTGGCTTCTTTTTCTTCACCATCTCATATGGGGTCTTGCCATGCTTATTAATCAGTGTTGCACTTTGAGTGAAACAAGCTGTTTGAACAGCTTCTGCCCACAAATAAGTAGGTAATTTAGCCTCATCAAGCATAGTTCTGGCAGCTTCTATTAGAGTCCTGTTTTTCCTTTCAACTACACCATTTTGCTGTGGTGTTCCAGGTGCAGAAAATTGTTGCACTACACCTCTTTCTTTGCAGAACTCTTCCATTGTTGAATTTCTGAACTCAGTTCCATTATCACTTCTAATGATCTTTACTTTGTCTTCAGATCCATGGTCCAGTTGCTTCACATGATCCATCATATGCAAAGCTGTTTCATCTTTAAAGTGAAGAAAATATACCCAAGTGTATCTAGTATACTCATCAACAATGACAAGAGCATATTTCTTCCTTGCAATGGATGGTACATTAACTGGTCCAAATAGATCAACATGTAGAAGATGATATTGCTTCTTTATTGAGAATTCAGTCTTACTCTTGAAGGATGTCTTTCTCTGCTTGGCCTTTTGACATGAATCACATAGACCATCTGAAGTGAGTAGTGATTCAGGGAGTCCTCTCACAAGCTTTTTCTTTATAAGCTCATTTATGGAGTTGAAATTGAGATGTGAGAGCTTCTTGTGCCACTTCCAACTTTCTTCTGCAGAGATTCTTGTAGATAAGCAAATTGCTTTTCCTTCAGAGTTTGTAGGCAAGTTGATTTCATAAATATTTCCATGTCTGTGAGCAATCACTGCCACCTTGCCTGTTGACTTGCTTACTATCTCACTGTGTTCTTCATAGAAATCAACATGATATCCTCTGTCACAGATCTGACTGACAGAGAGTAAATTGTGTTTTAGCCCTTGAACAAGAGCTACATTTGAGATGATGACATTTCCAAGATTGATGTTGCCATATCCCAGAGTCCTTCCTATGTTGCCATCTCCATAAGAAACACTTGGGCCAGCTTTCTCCACAAACTCTGACAGCAGGGCCTTATTTCCAGTCATGTGTCCTGAACATCCACTGTCCAAGACTAGGATATTCTTCCTGTTGCCCTGCAATCACAAAGACACTAATTGTTAGTTTTAAGGACCCAGACTTGCTTGGATCCCTTGGCCTTATTAAGTTTGTTAGCTTTTGCAGCGGAATTATTATTATCAGAGTTTGAGCTAACAGACTTTGGAACAGAGTTTGTACTGGAAACAGATTTTGTACTTGCAGAGTTTTTATTAACCTTTCTCAAAGAAGGTTTCAATTGATAATAATCATAATACAAACTATGATATTCTTTGCAAGTATAAATAGAATGCCATAAACTACCACAATGAAAACATGGATCTTGTGGTTTATATCTAATACTACTTTTTCTAACTCCAGACTTTGTAGGTAAGGAGTTAATGTCCTTGTTCTTCCTGCAAAAATTAGCAAGATGATTAGTATTTCCACAGTTATGGCATGTCTTCCTAGGTGCATTTGGAATAGGCATGTAGTTATTACTCTTGTCTATTCCAACCTTGCCATTTCTATTTTTCCTAGGCTCCTTGTCTTTGTTATCAGACTTTATCTCTTTAAGCTTATGCTTAAGCTGTTTCTGAGTCATCAGTCCTATGTTAACCTGTTTGGGCTTATCAGATTTTAAATTGTTGTTAATCTCTGATTCTGGTCTACTCTGTTTAGACTTAGAGGATTCAGCAACAAATTTAACAGGTTTAACCTTAGGCTTTTGAGTTTTAACAAACTCTGTTTTTGATGACTCAGCTTCTGAGTTATCAGTGTAACCTAGTCCTTTCTTCCAGTTTCCACTACCTAAGATATCCTGAGTAGTTTTGCCTGAATTAGTCCATGTCTTAATAATATCCCTTTCCTTAGCAAGTTCTGATTGAAGAGATGTATACCTCTTTAATAGTTCATCTTTGACAATGACAACATCATCTCTCTCTTTCTGAACTTCTAACATTTGAACTAATTCTTTTTCTAGATAATCATTCCTTTTCTTTACACTTAGAGTTTCAGATTTTAATCTTTCATTCTCTAAAGTCTGATCTCTAAAGCTGATATGCAAAGTTTTAAGGAACAATCTTAACTCAGTTATAACTTCAGTATCAAAGGCAAGAGTAGAATGAGGTACCTTAGCAGTAGATTCAGAGTTGTTGTCAGTGTTTGCCATCAGAGCATAATTGACTTCTTCCTCTGAATCAGATGTATCTGTCCAGTTTCCTTTCTTGGTGATAAAGGCTTTTTCCTTTTCTTTCTTGGCTTTCTTGCATTCAGATGCAAAGTGACCCTTTTCACCACAGTTGAAACAGGTATACTTGTCAGCTTTTCCAGCTTTTCCTTCCTTGCCCTCATTCTTCCTGAAGTTCTTCTTATCATAAACTCTGTCAGAGTTTCTGTCTTTCCTTGAGAAACTTTTGCCTTTGTTGAAATTTTTGTAAGCCAACTTCTTGAAGCTTTTCACCATCAATGCTGCTAACTGCATCATCTCATCATCACTGTCTTCAGAGTCTGAGGGAACATCAGAGTTTGAGTCATCAGAGTTTGATGACTCAATGTCAGACTTTGTGACACGAGCTTTTCCTTTGCTCTTAGCAGCTTCCTCTTGAACTTTTAGAGCAACAGACTTTGATTTGCCTCCATGACGTTTGCTCCTCTGCTCCATCTCAAGTTCATGAGTCTTCAGTCTTCCAAAAACATCATCAAGAGACATTTCTCCAAGATCAAGATTGTCTCTTATTGTAGTGACTTTCAAATCCCATTTTTCAGGAAGAGCCAGAAGGAATTTGAGGTTTGAGTCTTCAAGATCATATTCCTTGTTCACCAGAGATAAGTCATTCAACATTTTGACAAATCTGTCATACAGATCTGTCAAGGACTCACCAGATTTTGAGTCAAAGTGCTCATACTCCTGTGTAAGGATGGTTTTTCTGTTCTTCTTGATGGCTTGAGTTCCCTGACATCTGGTTTCCAGAGCATCCCAGATTTGTTTAGCAGTTTTGCACCCAATCACCCTATTAGACATTGCATTATCAAGGGCACTGTGCAGAAGGTGTTTCACCTTTGAGTCTTTACCAATTGACAAGATGTCCTCAGGGGTATAATCTTTCTTGTCTTTTGGAACCATCTTCTGAGGTTCATCTGCAAGCCCAACAGAGAGCTTGGTGGGCATATGTGGTCCATCATAGATCCTGTCAAGGTATTCAGGATCGACAGAGTCTAGAAATATAATCATTCTCTCTTTCCAGACTGGATATTCAGATGCCTTAAGGACTGGAACTCTAAAAGACGAAGCTTGTGATTTTTCAGACATGATTGTGATTAAGATCTCACTGTAGTTATCTTAACAGAGCTGGCTCTGATACCACTTGTTAGGTCCTATAAACTCACTATATAAGTTAATATAGTGAACACAATCAATAACACAGTATGACAATATAAGAGATTGAAAGCAGTAAACTCTTATTCACAAAGCTTAATCGATTACAAAAACTCTCTCAGTGATTTATATATTATCACTAAGAGCTGCTAGGGTTCTGTAAAATATACTCGATAACTCAACTCGTATAGAGTAACCCTAATCTGTGTTTATATAGACACAGTTACAAAATCAATCTCTGATTTGATATCCTATAAATCAGCTATGTATCTATCAATCAAAGATTGCTACTGTTTTCTGTTTAGTTTCCATAGTCTGCAAATCACTCCTCCGCTTCTATCCTTCCTTGAAGTATATCCGCTTCTGAGCTCTTTCCACGTGTAAACTCTGATGAGTCTTGACTATGTAAACTCTGATCAGACTTTAGCAAACTCTGATCAGCTCCCAGCTTAAACTCTGATCACTCCTGTTCTAAAACAAACTTTAAGAACATTAGTAATCATCAATTATATCTAACAATCTCCCCCAACTTGTGCATAAATATGTTATGTGCAAGTTAACAGATAATTGATGATGTCAAAACAAATAAGTCAAATGCAGCAGAGTTTAGCTATATAACAGAAAACTTTTAAAACTTACAGATACTTTTACTCCTTAGCTTCATAGAC
>NC_030385.2:22159581-22236603 GCF_001625215.2 Daucus carota subsp. sativus | reverse complement strand
AAGTTGTTTCCGGACTAAACGAGTCAAGAATGAAACTACAAGGTGATTCCAAATTCAAACAACCGAAAATGAAGCTACAAGTTGTTTTCAACTTCAAACGAGTTGGAATGAAGCTACAAGTTGTTTCCAACTTCAATCTAGTCAATAACGAAGCTACAAGTTGTTTCCGGGCTCAAACGAGTCAAGAATGAAACTACAGTTGATTCCAATTTCAAACAACCGAAAATGAAGGTACAAGTTGTTTTCAACTTCAAACGAGTCCGGAATGAAGCTACAAGTTGTTTCCAACTTCAATCTAGTCAACAATGAAGCTACAAATTGTTTCCGGACTCAAACGAGTCAAGAATGAAACTACAAGGTGATTCCAATTTCAAACAACCGAAAATGAAGGTTACAAGTTGTTTTCAACTTCAAACGAGTCCGGAATGAAGCTACAAGTTGTTTCCAACTTCAATCTAGTCAATAACAAAGCAGCACAAATTGTTTTCGGGCTCAAACGAGTCAAGAATGAAACTACAAGGTGATTCCAATTTCAAACAACCGAAAATGAAGCTCCAAGTTGTTTTCAACTTCAAACGAGTCCGGAATGAAGCTACAAGTTGTTTCCAACTTCAATCTAGTCAATAACAAAGCTACAAATTGTTTCCGGGCTCAAACGAGTCAAGAATGAAACTACAAGGTGATTCCAATTTCAAACAACCGAAAATGAAGCTCCAAGTTGTTTTCAACTTCAAACGAGTCCGGAATGAAGCTACAAGTTGTTTCCAACTTCAATCTAGTCAATAACAAAGCTACAAATGTTTCCGGCTCAAACGAGTCAAGAATGAAACTACAAGGTGATTCCAATTTCAAACAACCGAAAATGAAGTTACAAGTTGTTTTCAACTTCAAACGAGTCCGGAATGAAAGCTACAAGTTGTTTCCAACTTCAATCTAGTCAATAACGAAGCTACAAGTTGTTTCCGGGCTCAAACGAGTCAAGAATGAAACTACAAGTTGATTCCAATTTCAAACAACCGAAAATGAAGCTACAAATTGTTTTCAACTTCAACAAGTCCGGAATGAAGCTACAAGTTGTTTTCAACTTCAAACGAGTCCGGAATGAAGCTACAAGTTGTTTCCAACTTCAATCTAGTCAATAATGAAGCTACAAGTTGTTTCCGGACTCAAACGAGTCAAGAATGAAACTACAAGGTGATTCCAATTTAAAACAACCGAAAATGAAGCTCCAAGTTGTTTTCAACTTCAAACGAGTCCGGAATGAAGCTACAAGTTGTTTTCAACTTCAAACGAGTCCGGAATGAAGCTACAAAGTGTTTCCGGACTCAAAGAGTCAAGAATGAAACTACAAGGTGATTCCAAATTCAAAACACCGAAAATGAAGCTACAAGTTGTTTTCAACTTCAAACGAGTTCGGAATGAAGCTACAAGTTGTTTCCAACTTCAATCTAGTCAATAACGAAGCTACAATTGTTTCCGGGCTCAAACGAGTCAAGAATGAAACTACAAGTTGATTCCAATTTCAAACAACCGAAAATGAAGCTACAAGTTGTTTTCAACTTCAAACGAGTCCGGAATGAAGCTACAAGTTGTTTCCAACTTCAATCTAGTCAACACAAAGCTACAAATTGTTTCCGGGCTCAAACGAGTCAAGAATGAAACTACAAGGTGATTCCAATTTCAAACAACCGAAAATGAAGCTACAAGTTGTTTTCAACTTCAAACGAGTCCGGAATGAAGCTACAAGTTGTTTCCAACTTCAATCTAGTCAATAACAAAGCTACAAATTGTTTCCGGGCTCAAACGAGTCAAGAATGAAACTACAAGGTGATTCCAATTTCAAACAACCGAAAATGAAGCTACCAGTTGTTTTCAACTTCAAACGAGTCCGGAATGAAGCTACAAGTTGTTTCCAACTTCAATCTAGTCAATAACGAAGCTACAAGTTGTTTCCGGGCTCAAACGAGTCAAGAATGAAACTACAAGGTGATTCCAATTTCAACAACAACCGCTTACAAGTTGTTTTCAACTTCAAACGAGTCCGGAATGAAGCTACAAGTTGTTTCCAACTTCAATCTAGTCAATAACAAAGCTACAAATTGTTTCCGGGCTCAAACGAGTCAAGAATGAAACTACAAGGTGATTCCAATTTCAAACAACCGAAAATGAAGCTCCAAGTTGTTTTCAACTTCAAACGAGTCCGGAATGAAGCTACAAGTTGTTTCCAACTTCAATCTAGTCAATAACAAAGCTACAAATTGTTTCCGGGCTCAAACGAGTCAAGAATGAAACTACAAGGTGATTCCAATTTCAAACAACCGAAAATGGAAGCTACAAGTTGTTTTCAACTTCAAACGAGTCCGGAATGAAGCTACAAGTTGTTTCCAACTTCAATCTAGTCAATAACGAAGCTACAAATTGTTTCCGGGCTCAAACGAGTCAAGAATGAAACTACAAGGTGATTCCAATTTCAAACAACCGAAAATGAAGCTACAAGTTGTTTTCAACTTCAAACGAGTCCGGAATGAAGCTACAAGTTGTTTCCAACTTCAATCTAGTCAATAACAAAGCTACAAATTGTTTCCGGGCTCAAACGAGTCAAGAATGAAACTACAAGGTGATTCCAATTTCAAACAACCGAAAATGAAGCTACAAGTTGTTTTCAACTTCAAACGAGTCCGGAATGAAGCTACAAGTTGTTTCCAACTTCAATCTAGTCAATAACAAAGCTACAAATTGTTTCCGGGCTCAAACGAGTCAAGAATGAAACTACAAGGTGATTCCAATTTCAAACAACCGAAAATGAAGCTACAAGTTGTTTTCAACTTCAAACGAGTCCGGAATGAAGCTACAAGTTGTTTTCAACTTCAAACGAGTCCGGAATGAAGCTACAAGTTGTTTCCAACTTCAATCTAGTCAATAATGAAGCTACAAGTTGTTTCCGGACTCAAACGAGTCAAGAATGAAACTACAAGGTGATTCCAATTTCAAACAACCGAAAATGAAGTTACAAGTTGTTTTCAACTTCAAACGAGTCCGGAATGAAGCTACAAGTTGTTTCCAACTTCAATCTAGTCAATAACGAAGCTACAAGTTGTTTCCGGCTGAAACGACGACGTCAAGAATGAAACTACAAGTTGATTCCAATTTCAAACAACCGAAAATGAAGCTACAAGTTGTTTTCAACTTCAAACGAGTCCGGAATGAAGCTACAAGTTGTTTCCAACTTCAATCTAGTCAATAATGAAGCTACAAATTGTTTCCGGACTCAAACGAGTCAAGAATGAAACTACAAGGTGATTCCAATTTCAAACAACCGAAAATGAAGCTACAAGTTGTTTTCAACTTCAAACGAGTCCGGAATGAAGCTACAAGTTGTTTCCAACTTCAATCTAGTCAATAACGAAGCTACAAGTTGTTTCCGGGCTCAAACGAGTCAAGAATGAAACTACAAGTTGATTCCAATTTCAAACAACCGAAAATGAAGCTACAAGTTGTTTTCAACTTCAAACGAGTCCGGAATGAAGCTACAAGTTGTTTCCAACTTCAATCTAGTCAACAATGAAGCTACAAATTGTTTCCGGGCTCAAACGAGTCAAGAATGAAACTACAAGGTGATTCCAATTTCAAACAACCGAAAATGAAGTTACAAGTTGTTTTCAACTTCAAACGAGTCCGGAATGAAGCTACAAGTTGTTTCCAACTTCAATCTAGTCAATAACAAAGCTACAAATTGTTTCCGGGCTCAAACGAGTCAAGAATGAAACTACAAGGTGATTCCAATTTCAAACAACCGAAAATGAAGCTCCAAGTTGTTTTCAACTTCAAACGAGTCCGGAATGAAGCTACAAGTTGTTTCCAACTTCAATCTAGTCAATAACAAAGCTACAAATTGTTTCCGGCTCAAACGAGTCAAGAATGAAACTACAAGGTGATTCCAATTTCAAACAACCGAAAATGAAGCTACAAGTTGTTTTCAACTTCAAACGAGTCCGGAATGAAGCTACAAGTTGTTTCCAACTTCAATCTAGTCAATAACAAGCTACAAGTTGTTTCCGGGCTCAAACGAGTCAAGAATGAAACTACAAGTTGATTCCAATTTCAAACAACCGAAAATGAAGCTACAAGTTGTTTTCAACTTCAAACGAGTCCGGAATGAAGCTACAAGTTGTTTTCAACTTCAAACGAGTCCGGAATGAAGCTACAAGTTGTTTCCAACTTCAATCTAGTCAATAATGAAGCTACAAGTTGTTTCCGGACTCAAACGAGTCAAGAATGAAACTACAAGGTGATTCCAATTTCAAACAACCGAAAATGAAGCTCCAAGTTGTTTTCAACTTCAAACGAGTCCGGAATGAAGCTACAAGTTGTTTCAACTTCAATCTAGTCAATAATGAAGCTACAAGTTGTTTCCGGACTCAAACGAGTCAAGAATGAAACTACAAGGTGATTCCAATTTCAAACAACCGAAAATGAAGCTACAAGTTGTTTTCAACTTCAAACGAGTCCGGAATGAAGCTACAAGTTGTTTCCAACTTCAATCTAGTCAATAACGAAGCTACAAGTTGTTTCCGGGCTCAAACGAGTCAAGAATGAAACTACAAGTTGATTCCAATTTCAAACAACCGAAAATGAAGCTACAAGTTGTTTTCAACTTCAAACGAGTCCGGAATGAAGCTACAAGTTGTTTCCAACTTCAATCTAGTCAACAATGAAGCTACAATTGTTTCCGGACTCAAACGAGTCAAGAATGAAACTACAAGGTGATTCCAATTTCAAACAACCGAAAATGAAGCTACAAGTTGTTTTCAACTTCAAACGAGTCCGGAATGAAGCTACAAGTTGTTTCCAACTTCAATCTAGTCAATAACAAAGCTACAACTTGTTTCCGGGCTCAAACGAGTCAAGAATGAAACTACAAGTTGATTCCAATTTCAAACAACCGAAAATGAAGCTCCAAGTTGTTTTCAACTTCAAACGAGTCCGGAATGAAGCTACAAGTTGTTTCCAACTTCAATCTAGTCAATAACAAAGCTACAAATTGTTTCCGGGCTCAAACGAGTCAAGAATGAAACTACAAGGTGATTCCAATTTCAAACAACCGAAAATGAAGCTACAAGTTGTTTTCAACTTCAAACGAGTCCGGAATGAAGCTACAAGTTGTTTCCAACTTCAATCTAGTCAATAACAAAGCTACAAATTGTTTCCGGGCTCAAACGAGTCAAGAATGAAACTACAAGGTGATTCCAATTTCAAACAACCGAAAATGAAGTACAAGTTGTTTTCAACTTCAAACGAGTCCGGAATGAAGCTACAAGTTGTTTCCAACTTCAATCTAGTCAATAACGAAGCTACAAGTTGTTTCCGGGCTCAAACGAGTCAAGAATGAAACTACAAGTTGATTCCAATTTCAAACAACCGAAAATGAAGCTACAAGTTGTTTTCAACTTCAAACGAGTCCGGAATGAAGCTACAAGTTGTTTTCAACTTCAAACGAGTCCGGAATGAAGCTACAAGTTGTTTCCAACTTCAATCTAGTCAATAATGAAGCTACAAGTTGTTTCCGGACTCAAACGAGTCAAGAATGAAACTACAAGGTGATTCCAATTTAAAACAACCGAAAATGAAGCTCCAAGTTGTTTTCAACTTCAAACGAGTCCGGAATGAAGCTACAAGTTGTTTCCAACTTCAATCTAGTCAATGAAGCTACAAGTTGTTTCCGGACTCAAACGAGTCAAGAATGAAACTACAAGGTGATTCCAATTTCAAACAACCGAAAATGAAGCTACAAGTTGTTTTCAACTTCAAACGAGTCCGGAATGAAGCTACAAGTTGTTTCCAACTTCAATCTAGTCAATAACGAAGCTACAAATTGTTTCCGGGCTCAAACGAGTCAAGAATGAAACTACAAGTTGATTCCAATTTCAAACAACCGAAAATGAAGCTACAAGTTGTTTTCAACTTCAAACGAGTCCGGAATGAAGCTACAAGTTGTTTCCAACTTCAATCTAGTCAATAATGAAGCTACAAATTGTTTCCGGGCTCAAACGAGTCAAGAATGAAACTACAAGGTGATTCCAATTTCAAACAACCGAAAATGAAGCTACAAGTTGTTTTCAACTTCAAACGAGTCGGAATGAAGCTACAAGTTGTTTCCAACTTCAATCTAGTCAATAACGAAGCTACAATTGTTTCCGGGCTCAAACGAGTCAAGAATGAAACTACAAGGTGATTCCAATTTCAAACAACCGAAAATGAAGCTACAAGTTGTTTTCAACTTCAAACGAGTCCGGAATGAAGCTACAAGTTGTTTCCAACTTCAATCTAGTCAATAACGAAGCTACAAGTTGTTTCCGGGCTCAAACGAGTCAAGAATGAAACTACAAGGTTGATTCCAATTTCAAACAACCGAAAATGAAGCTACAAGTTGTTTTCAACTTCAAACGAGTCCGGAATGAAGCTACAAGTTGTTTCCAACTTCAATCTAGTCAATAATGAAGCTACAAATTGTTTCCGGGCTCAAACGAGTCAAGAATGAAACTACAAGGTGATTCCAATTTCAAACAACCGAAAATGAAGCTACAAGTTGTTTTCAACTTCAAACGAGTCCGGAATGAAGCTACAAGTTGTTTCCAACTTCAATCTAGTCAATAACAAAGCTACAAATTGTTTCCGGGCTCAAACGAGTCAAGAATGAAACTACAAGGTGATTCCAATTTCAAACAACCGAAAATGAAGCTACAAGTTGTTTTCAACTTCAAACGAGTCCGGAATGAAGCTACAAGTTGTTTCCAACTTCAATCTAGTCAATAACAAAGCTACAAATTGTTTCCGGGCTCAAACGAGTCAAGAATGAAACTACAAGGTGATTCCAATTTCAAACAACCGAAAATGAAGTTACAAGTTGTTTTCAACTTCAAACGAGTCCGGAATGAAGCTACAAGTTGTTTCCAACTTCAATCTAGTCAATAACGAAGCTACAAGTTGTTTCCGGGCTCAAACGAGTCAAGAATGAAACTACAAGTTGATTCCAATTTCAAACAACCGAAAATGAAGCTACAAGTTGTTTTCAACTTCAAACAAGTCCGGAATGAAGCTACAAGTTGTTTTCAACTTCAAACGAGTCCGGAATGAAGCTACAAGTTGTTTCCAACTTCAATCTAGTCAATAATGAAGCTACAAGTTGTTTCCGGACTCAAACGAGTCAAGAATGAAACTACAAGGTGATTCCAATTTCAAACAACCGAAAATGAAGCTCCAAGTTGTTTTCAACTTCAAACGAGTCCGGAATGAAGCTACAAGTTGTTTCCAACTTCAATCTAGTCAATAATGAAGCTACAAGTTGTTTCCGGACTCAAACGAGTCAAGAATGAAACTACAAGGTGATTCCAATTTCAAACAACCGAAAATGAAGCTACAAGTTGTTTTCAACTTCAAACGAGTCCGGAATGAAGCTACAAGTTGTTTCCAACTTCAATCTAGTCAATAACGAAGCTACAAATTGTTTCCGGGCTCAAACGAGTCAAGAATGAAACTACAAGGTGATTCCAATTTCAAACAACCGAAAATGAAGCTACAAGTTGTTTTCAACTTCAAACGAGTCCGGAATGAAGCTACAAGTTGTTTCCAACTTCAATCTAGTCAATAATGAAGCTACAAGTTGTTTCCGGGCTCAAACGAGTCAAGAATGAAACTACAAGGTGATTCCAATTTCAAACAACCGAAAATGAAGCTACAAGTTGTTTTCAACTTCAAACGAGTCCGGAATGAAGCTACAAGTTGTTTCCAACTTCAATCTAGTCAATAATGAAGCTACAAATTGTTTCCGGACTCAAACGAGTCAAGAATGAAACTACAAGGTGATTCCAATTTCAAACAACCGAAAATGAAGCTACAAGTTGTTTTCAACTTCAAACGAGTCCGGAATGAAGCTACAAGTTGTTTCCAACTTCAATCTAGTCAATAACGAAGCTACAAGTTGTTTCCGGGCTCAAACGAGTCAAGAATGAAACTACAAGTGATTCCAATTTCAAACAACCGAAAATGAAGCTACAAGTTGTTTTCAACTTCAAACGAGTCCGGAATGAAGCTACAAGTTGTTTCCAACTTCAATCTAGTCAATAATGAAGCTACAAATTGTTTCCGGGCTCAAACGAGTCAAGAATGAAACTACAAGGTGATTCCAATTTCAAACAACCGAAAATGAAGCTACAAGTTGTTTTCAACTTCAAACGAGTCCGGAATGAAGCTACAAGTTGTTTCCAACTTCAATCTAGTCAATAACGAAGCTACAATTGTTTCCGGGCTCAAACGAGTCAAGAATGAAACTACAAGTTGATTCCAATTTCAAACAACCGAAAATGAAGCTACAAGTTGTTTTCAACTTCAAACGAGTCCGGAATGAAGCTACAAGTTGTTTCCAACTTCAATCTAGTCAATAACAAAGCTACAAATTGTTTCCGGGCTCAAACGAGTCAAGAATGAAACTACAAGGTGATTCCAATTTCAAACAACCGAAAATGAAGCTCCAAGTTGTTTTCAACTTCAAACGAGTCCGGAATGAAGCTACAAGTTGTTTCCAACTTCAATCTAGTCAATAACAAAGCTACAAATTGTTTCCGGGCTCAAACGAGTCAAGAATGAAACTACAAGGTGATTCCAATTTCAAACAACCGAAAATGAAGCTACAAGTTGTTTTCAACTTCAAACGAGTCCGGAATGAAGCTACAAGTTGTTTCCAACTTCAATCTAGTCAATAACGAAGCTACAAATTGTTTCCGGGCTCAAACGAGTCAAGAATGAAACTACAAGGTGATTCCAATTTCAAACAACCGAAAATGAAGCTCCAAGTTGTTTTCAACTTCAAACGAGTCCGGAATGAAGCTACAAGTTGTTTCCAACTTCAATCTAGTCAATAACGAAGCTACAAGTTGTTTCCGGGCTCAAACGAGTCAAGAATGAAACTACAAGTTGATTCCAATTTCAAACAACCGAAAATGAAGCTACAAGTTGTTTTCAACTTCAAACGAGTCCGGAATGAAGCTACAAGTTGTTTTCAACTTCAAACGAGTCCGGAATGAAGCTACAAGTTGTTTCCAACTTCAATCTAGTCAATAATGAAGCTACAAGTTGTTTCCGGACTCAAACGAGTCAAGAATGAAACTACAAGGTGATTCCAATTTCAAACAACCGAAAATGAAGCTACAAGTTGTTTTCAACTTCAAACGAGTCCGGAATGAAGCTACAAGTTGTTTCCAACTTCAATCTAGTCAATAACGAAGCTACAACTTGTTTCCGGGCTCAAACGAGTCAAGAATGAAACTACAAGTTGATTCCAATTTCAAACAACCGAAAATGAAGCTCCAAGTTGTTTTCAACTTCAAACGAGTCCGGAATGAAGCTACAAGTTGTTTTCAACTTCAAACTAGTCAATGAAGCTACAAGTTGTTTCCGGACTCAAACGAGTCAAGAATGAAACTACAAGGTGATTCCAATTTCAAACAACCGAAAATGAAGCTACAAGTTGTTTTCAACTTCAAACGAGTCGGAATGAAGCTACAAGTTGTTTCCAACTTCAATCTAGTCAATAACGAAGCTACAAGTTGTTTCCGGGCTCAAACGAGTCAAGAATGAAACTACAAGGTGATTCCAATTTCAAACAACCGAAAATGAAGCTACAAGTTGTTTTCAACTTCAAACGAGTCCGGAATGAAGCTACAAGTTGTTTCCAACTTCAATCTAGTCAATAACGAAGCTACAAGTTGTTTCCGGGCTCAAACGAGTCAAGAATGAAACTACAAGGTGATTCCAATTTCAAACAACCGAAAATGAAGCTACAAGTTGTTTTCAACTTCAAACGAGTCCGGAATGAAGCTACAAGTTGTTTCCAACTTCAATCTAGTCAATAACGAAGCTACAACTTGTTTCCGGGCTCAAACGAGTCAAGAATGAAACTACAAGTTGATTCCAATTTCAAACAACCGAAAATGAAGCTACAAGTTGTTTTCAACTTCAAACGAGTCCGGAATGAAGCTACAAGTTGTTTCCAACTTCAATCTAGTCAATAACCAAAGCTACAAATTGTTTCCGGGCTCAAACGAGTCAAGAATGAAACTACAAGGTCATTCCAATTTCAAACAACCGAAAATGAAGCTCCAAGTTGTTTTCAACTTCAAACGAGTCCGGAATGAAGCTACAAGTTGTTTCCAACTTCAATCTAGTCATAACAAAGCTACAAATTGTTTCTCGGGCTCAAACGAGTCAAGAATGAAACTACAAGGTGATTCCAATTTCAAACAACCGAAAATGAAGCTCCAAGTTGTTTTCAACTTCAAACGAGTCCGGAATGAAGCTACAAGTTGTTTCCAACTTCAATCTAGTCAATAACAAAGCTACAAATTGTTTCCGGGCTCAAACGAGTCAAGAATGAAACTACAAGGTGATTCCAATTTCAAACAACCGAAAATGAAGCTACAAGTTGTTTTCAACTTCAAACGAGTCCGGAATGAAGCTACAAGTTGTTTCCAACTTCAATCTAGTCAATAACCAAAGCTACAAATTGTTCTTCCGGGCTCAACGAGTCAAGAATGAAACTACAAGGTTATTCCAATTTCAAACAACCGAAAATGAAGCTCCAAGTTGTGTTCAACTTCAAACGAGTCCGGAATGAAGCTACAAGTTGTTTCCAACTTCAATCTAGTCATAACAAAGCTACAAATTGTTTCCCGGGCTCAAACGAGTCAAGAATGAACTACAAGGTGATTCCAATTTCAAACAACCGAAAATGAAGCTCCAAGTTGTTTTCAACTTCAAACGAGTCCGGAATGAAGCTACAAGTTGTTCTCCAACTTCAATCTAGTCAATAACAAAGCTACAAATTGTTTCCGGGCTCAAACGAGTCAAGAATGAAACTACAAGGTGATTCCAATTTCAAACAACCGAAAATGAAGCTCCAAGTTGTTTTCAACTTCAAACGAGTCCGGAATGAAGCTACAAGTTGTTTCCAACTTCAATCTAGTCAATAACAAAGCTACAAATTGTTTCCGGGCTCAAACGAGTCAAGAATGAAACTACAAGGTGATTCCAATTTCAAACAACCGAAAATGAAGCTACAAGTTGTTTTCAACTTCAAACGAGTCCGGAATGAAGCTACAAGTTGTTTCCAACTTCAATCTAGTCAATAACGAAGCTACAAGTTGTTTCCGGGCTCAAACGAGTCAAGAATGAAACTACAAGTTGATTCCAATTTCAAACAACCGAAAATGAAGCTACAAGTTGTTTTCAACTTCAAACGAGTCCGGAATGAAGCTACAAGTTGTTTTCAACTTCAAACGAGTCCGGAATGAAGCTACAAGTTGTTTCCAACTTCAATCTAGTCAATAATGAAGCTACAAGTTGTTTCCGGGCTCAAACGAGTCAAGAATGAAACTACAAGGTGATTCCAATTTCAAACAACCGAAAATGAAGCTCCAAGTTGTTTTCAACTTCAAACGAGTCCGGAATGAAGCTACACGTTGTTTCCAACTTCAAGCTAGTCAATAACAAAGCTACAAATTGTTTCCTCCGGGCTCAAACGAGTCAAGAATGAAACTACAAGGTGATTCCAATTTCAAACAACCGAAAATGAAGCTCCAAGTTGTTTTCAACTTCAAACGAGTCCGGAATGAAGCTACAAGTTGTTTCCAACTTCAATCTAGTCATAACGAAGCTACAACTTGTTTCCGGGCTCAAACGAGTCAAGAATGAAACTACAAGTTGATTCCAATTTCAAACAACCGAAAATAAGCTACAAGTTGTGTTCAACTTCAACGAGTCCGGAATGAAGCTACAAGTTGTTTCCAACTTCAATCTAGTCAATAACTAAGCTACAAATTGTTTCCGGGCTCAAACGAGTCAAGAATGAAACTACAAGGTTATTCCAATTCAAACAACCGAAAATGAAGCTCCAAGTTGTTTTCAACTTCAAACGAGTCCGGAGTGAAGCTACAAGTTGTTTCCCAACTTCAATCTAGTCAATAACGAAGCTACAAATTGTTTCTCCGGGCTCAAACGAGTCAAGAATGAAACTACAAGGTGATTCCAATTTCAAACAACCGAAAATGAAGCTACAAGTTGTTTTCAACTTCAAACGAGTCCGGAATGAAGCTACAAGTTGTTTCCAACTTCAATCTAGTCAATAACGAAGCTACAAATTGTTTCCGGGCTCAAACGAGTCAAGAATGAAACTACAAGGTGATTCCAATTTCAAACAACCGAAAATGAAGCTCCAAGTTGTTTTCAACTTCAAACGAGTCCGGAATGAAGCTACAAGTTGTTTTCCAACTTCAATCTAGTCAATAACGAAGCTACAAGTTGTTTCCGGGCTCAAACGAGTCAAGAATGAAACTACAAGTTGATTCCAATTTCAAACAACCGAAAATGAAGCTACAAGTTGTTTTCAACTTCAAACGAGTCCGGAATGAAGCTACAAGTTGTTTCCAACTTCAATCTAGTCAATACGAAGCTACAAATTGTTTCCGGGCTCAAACGAGTCAAGAATGAAACTACAAGGTGATTCCAATTTCAAACAACCGAAAATGAAGCTACAAGTTGTTTTCAACTTCAAACGAGTCCGGAATGAAGCTACAAGTTGTTTCCAACTTCAATCTAGTCAATAACAAAGCTACAAATTGTTTCCGGGCTCAACGAGTCAAGAATGAAACTACAAGGTGATTCCAATTTCAAACAACCGAAAATGAAGCTCCAAGTTGTTTTCAACTTCAAACGAGTCCGGAATGAAGCTACAAGTTGTTTCCAACTTCAATCTAGTCAATAACAAAGCTACAAATTGTTTCCGGGCTCAAACGAGTCAAGAATGAAACTACAAGGTGATTCCAATTTCAAACAAACCGAAAATGAAGCTCCAAGTTGTTTTCAACTTCAAACGAGTCCGGAATGAAGCTACAAGTTGTTTCCAACTTCAATCTAGTCAATAACAAAGCTACAAATTGTTTCCGGGCTCAAACGAGTCAAGAATGAAACTACAAGGTGATTCCAATTTCAAACAACCGAAAATGAAGCTACAAGTTGTTTCAACTTCAAACGAGTCCGGAATGAAGCTACAAGTTGTTTCCAACTTCAATCTAGTCAATAACAAAGCTACAAATTGTTTCCGGGCTCAAACGAGTCAAGAATGAAACTACAAGGTGATTCCAATTTCAAACAACCGAAAATGAAGCTCCAAGTTGTTTTCAACTTCAAACGAGTCCGGAATGAAGCTACAAGTTGTTTCCAACTTCAATCTAGTCAATAACAAAGCTACAAATTGTTTCCGGCTCAAACGAGTCAAGAATGAAACTACAGGTGATTCCAATTTCAAACAACCGAAAATGAAGCTCCAAGTTGTTTTCAACTTCAAACGAGTCCGGAATGAAGCTACAAGTTGTTTCCAACTTCAATCTAGTCAATAACGAAGCTACAAATTGTTTCCGGGCTCAAACGAGTCAAGAATGAAACTACAAGTTGATTCCAATTAAAACACCGAAATGAAGCTCCAAGTTGTTTTCAACTTCAAACGAGTCCGGAATGAAGCTACACGTTGGTTTCAACTTCAAACGAGTCCGAATGAAGCTACAAGTTGTTTCCGGACCTCAAACGATTCAAGAATGAAACTACAAGGTGATTCCAAATTCAAACAACCGAAATGAAGCTACAAGTTGTTTTCAACTTCAACGAGTTCGGAATGAAGCTGCAAGTTGTTCCAACTTCAATCTAGTCAATAACGAAGCTACAAGTTGTTCCGGGCTCAAACGAGTCAAGAATGAAACTACAAAGTTGATTCCAATTTCAAACAACCGAAAATGAGCTACAAGTTTGTTTCAACTTCAAACGAGTTCGGAATGAAGCTGACAAGTTGTTTCCAACTTCAATCTAGTCAACATGAAGCTACAACGTGTTTCCGGACTCGAACGAGTCAAGAATGAAACTACAAGGTGATTCCAATTCAAACAACCGAAAATGAAGCTACAAGTTGTTTCAACTTCAAACGAGTTCGGAATGAAGCTGCAAGTTGTTTCCAACTTCAATCTAGTCAATAACGAAGCTACAGTTGTTTCCGGGCTCAACGAGTCAAGAATGAAACTACAAGTTGATTCCATTTCAAACAACCGAAAATGAAGGTACAAGTTGTTTTCAACTTCAAACGAGTCCGGAATGAAGCTACAAGTTGTTTCCAACTTCATCTAGTCAACAATGAAGCTACAAATTGTTTCCGGCTCGAAACGAGTCAAGAATGAACTACAAGGTGATTCCAAGTTCAAACAACCGAAAATGAAGTTACAAGTTGTTTTCAACTTCAAAACGAGTCCGGAATGAAGCTACAAGTTGTTTCCAACTAGTCAATACTAAGTACAGTCAATAACGAAGCTACAACTTGTTTCCGGGCTCAAACGAGTCAAGAATGAAACTACAAGTTGATTCAATTTCAAACAACCGAAAATGAAGCTCCAAGTTGTTTTCACTTCAAACGAGTCCGGAATGAAGCTACAAGTTGTTTCCAACTTCAATCTAGTCAATAACGAAGCTACAAATTGTTTCCGGGCTCAAACGAGTCAAGAATGAAACTACAAGGTGATTCCAATTCAAACAACCGAAAATGAAGCTACAAGTTGTTTTCAACTTCAAACGAGTCCGGAATGAAGCTACAAGTTGTTTCCAACTTCAATCTAGTCAATAACGAAGCTACAACTTGTTCCGGGCTCAAACGAGTCAAGAATGAAACTACAAGGTGATTCCAATTTCAAACAACCGAAAATGAAGCTCCAAGTTGTTTTCAACTTCAAACGAGTCCGGAATGAAGCTACAAGTTGTTTCCAACTTCAATCTAGTCAATAACGAAGCTACAAGTTGTTTCCGGGCTCAAACGAGTCAAGAATGAAACTACAAGGTCATTCCAAATTCAAACAACCGAAAATGAAGCTACAAGTTGTTTTCAACTTCAAACGAGTCCGGAATGAAGCTGCAAGTTGTTTCCAACTTCAATCTAGTCAATAACGAAGCTACAAGTTGTTTCCGGGCTCAAACGAGTCAAGAATGAAACTACAAGGTGATTCCAATTTCAAACAACCGAAAATGAAGCTCCAAGTTGTTTTCAACTTCAAACGAGTCCGGAATGAAGCTACAAGTTGTTTCCAACTTCAATCTAGTCAATAACGAAGCTACAAGTTGTTTCCGGACTCAAACGAGTCAAGAATGAAACTACAAGGTGATTCCAATTTCAAACAACCGAAATGAAGCTACAAGTTGTTTTCAACTTCAAACGAGTCCGGAATGAAGCTACAAGTTGTTTCCAACTTCAATCTAGTCAATAACGAAGCTACAAGTTGTTTCCGGGCTCAAACGAGTCAAGAATGAAACTACAAGGTGATTCCAATTTCAAACAACCGAAAATGAAGCTCCAAGTTGTTTTCAACTTCAAACGAGTCCGGAATGAAGCTACAAGTTGTTTCCAACTTCAATCTAGTCAATAACGAAGCTACAAGTTGTTTCCGGGCTCAAACGAGTCAAGAATGAAACTACAAGTTGATTCCAATTTCAAACAACCGAAAATGAAGCTACAAGTTGTTTTCAACTTCAAACGAGTCCGGAATGAAGCTACAAGTTGTTTCCAACTTCAATCTAGTCAATAACGAAGCTACAACTTGTTTCCGGGCTCAAACGAGTCAAGAATGAAACTACAAGTTGATTCCAATTTCAAACAACCGAAAATGAAGCTACAAGTTGTGTTCAACTTCAAACGAGTCCGGAATGAAGCTACAAGTTGTTTCCAACTTCAATCTAGTCAATAACCAAGCTACAAATTGTTTCCGGCTCAAACGAGTCAAGAATGAAACTACAAGGTCATTCCAATTTCAAACAACCGAAAATGAAGCTCCAAGTTGTTTTCAACTTCAAACGAGTCCGGAATGAAGCTACAAGTTGTTTCCAACTTCAATCTAGTCAATAACAAAGCTACAAATTGTTTCCGGGCTCAAACGAGTCAAGAATGAAACTACAAGGTGATTCCAATTTCAAACAACCGAAAATGAAGCTCCAAGTTGTTTTCAACTTCAAACGAGTCCGGAATGAAGCTACAAGTTGTTTCCAACTTCAATCTAGTCAATAACAAAGCTACAAATTGTTTCCGGGCTCAAACGAGTCAAGAATGAAACTACAAGGTGATTCCAATTTCAAACAACCGAAAATGAAGCTCCAAGTTGTTTTCAACTTCAAACGAGTCCGGAATGAAGCTACAAGTTGTTTCCAACTTCAATCTAGTCAATAACAAAGCAACAAATTGTTTCCGGGCTCAAACGGTCAAGAATGAAACTACAAGGTGATTCCAATTTCAAACAACCGAAAATGAAGCTCCAAGTTGTTTTCAACTTCAAACGAGTCCGGAATGAAGCTACAAGTTGTTTCCAACTTCAATCTAGTCAATAACAAAGCTACAAATTGTTCCTCCGGGCTCAAACGAGTCAAGAATGAAACTACAAGGTGATTCCAATTTCAAACAACCGAAAATGAAGCTCCAAGTTGTTTTCAACTTCAAACGAGTCCGGAATGAAGCTACAAGTTGTTTCCAACTTCAATCTAGTCAATAACAAAGCTACAAATTGTTTCCTGGCTCAAACGAGTCAAGAATGAAACTACAAGGTGATTCCAATTTCAAACAACCGAAAATGAAGTTACAAGTTGTTTTCAACTTCAAACGAGTCCGGAATGAAGCTACAAGTTGTTTCCAACTTCAATCTAGTCAATAACAAAGCTACAAATTGTTTCCTGGCTCAAACGAGTCAAGAATGAAACTACAAGGTGATTCCAATTTCAAACAACCGAAAATGAAGTTACAAGTTGTTTTCAACTTCAAACGAGTCCGGAATGAGCTACAAGTTGTTTCCAACTTCAATCTAGTCAATAACAAAGCTACAAATTGTTTCCTGGCTCAAACGAGTCAAGAATGAAACTACAAGTTGATTCCAATTTCAAACAACCGAAAATGAAGCTCCAAGTTGTTTTCAACTTCAAACGAGTCCGGAATGAAGCTACACGTTGTTTTCAACTTCAAACGAGTCCGGAATGAAGCTACAAGTTGTTTCCGGACTCAAACGAGTCAAGAATGAAACTACAAGGTGATTCCAAATTCAAACAACCGAAAATGAAGCTACAAGTTGTTTTCAACTTCAAACGAGTTCGGAATGAAGCTGCAAGTTGTTTCCAACTTCAATCTAGTCAATAACGAAGCTACAAGTTGTTTCCAACTTCAATCTAGTCAATAACGAAGCTACAACTTGTTTCCTCCGGGCTCAAACGAGTCAAGAATGAAACTACAAGTTGATTCCAATTTCAAACACCGAAAATGAAGCTCCAAGTTGTTTTCAACTTTAAACGAGTCCGGAATGAAGCTACACGTTGTTTTCAACTTCAAACGAGTCCGGAATGAAGCTACAAGTTGTTTCCGGACTCAAACGAGTCAAGAATGAAACTACAAGGTGATTCCAAATTCAAACAACCGAAAATGAAGCTACAAGTTGTTTTCAACTTCAAACGAGTTCGGAATGAAGCTGCAAGTTGTTTCCAACTTCAATCTAGTCAATAACGAAGCTACAAGTTGTTTCCAACTTCATCTAGTCAATAACGAAGCTACAACTTGTTTCCGGGCTCAAACGAGTCAAGAATGAAACTACAAGTTGATTCCATTTCAAACAACCGAAAATGAAGCTCCAAGTTGTTTTCAACTTCAAACGAGTCCGGAATGAAGCTACACGTTGTTTTCAACTTCAAACGAGTCCGAATGAAGCTACAAGTTGTTTCCGGACTCAAACGAGTCAAGAATGAACTACAAGGTGATTCCAATTTCAAACAACCGAAAATGAAGCTACAAGTTGTGTTCAACTTCAAACGAGTCCGGAATGAAGCTACAAGTTGTTTCCAACTTCAATCTAGTCAATAACAAAGCTACAAATTGTTTCCGGGCTCAAACGAGTCAAGAATGAAACTACAAGGTGATTCCAATTTCAAACAACCGAAAATGAAGCTACAAGTTGTTTTCAACTTCAAACGAGTCCGGAATGAAGCTACAAGTTGTTTCCAACTTCAATCTAGTCAATAACAAAGCTACAATTGTTTCCGGGCTCAAACGAGTCAAGAATGAAACTACAAGGTGATTCCAATTTCAAACAACCGAAAATGAAGCTCCAAGTTGTTTTCAACTTCAAACGAGTCCGGAATGAAGCTACAAGTTGTTTCCAACTTCAATCTAGTCAATAACAAGCTACAAATTGTTTCCGGGCTCAATCGAGTCAAGAATGAAACTACAAGGTGATTCCAATTTCAAACAACCGAAAATGAAGCTCCAAGTTGTTTTCAACTTCAAACGAGTCCGGAATGAAGCTACAAGTTGTTTCCAACTTCAAACTAGTCAATAATGAAGCTACAAGTTGTTTCCGGACTCAAACGAGTCAAGAATGAAACTACAAGGTGATTCCAATTCAAACAACCGAAAATGAAGCTACAAGTTGTTTTCAACTTCAAACGAGTCCGGAATGAAGCTACAAGTTGTTTCCAACTTCAATCTAGTCAATAACGAAGCTACAAGTTGTTTCCGGGCTCAACGAGTCAAGAATGAAACTACAAGGTGATTCCAATTTCAAACAACCGAAAATGAAGCTCCAAGTTGTTTTCAACTTCAAACGAGTCCGGAATGAAGCTACAAGTTGTTTCCAACTTCAATCTAGTCAATAACGAAGCTACAAGTTGTTTCCGGGCTCAAACGAGTCAAGAATGAAACTACAAGTTGATTCCAATTTCAAACAACCGAAAATGAAGCTACAAGTTGTTTTCAACTTCAAACGAGTCCGGAATGAAGCTACAAGTTGTTTCCAACTTCAATCTAGTCAATAACGAAGCTACAACTTGTTTCCGGGCTCAAACGAGTCAAGAATGAAACTACAAGTTGATTCCAATTTCAAACAACCGAAAATGAAGCTACAAGTTGTGTTCAACTTCAAACGAGTCCGGAATGAAGCTACAAGTTGTTTCCAACTTCAATCTAGTCAATAACCAAGCTACAAATTGTTTCCGGGCTCAAACGAGTCAAGAATGAAACTACAAGGTCATTCCAATTTCAAACAACCGAAAATGAAGCTCCAAGTTGTTTTCAACTTCAAACGAGTCCGGAATGAAGCTACAAGTTGTTTCCAACTTCAATCTAGTCAATAACAAAGCTACAAATTGTTTCCGGCTCAAACGAGTCAAGAATGAAACTACAAGGTGATTCCAATTTCAAACAACCGAAAATGAAGCTCCAGTTGTTTTCAACTTCAAACGAGTCCGGAATGAAGCTACAAGTTGTTTCCAACTTCAATCTAGTCAATAACAAAGCTACAAATTGTTTCCGGGCTCAAACGAGTCAAGAATGAAACTACAAGGTGATTCCAATTTCAAACAACCGAAAATGAAGCTCCAAGTTGTTTTCAACTTCAAACGAGTCCGGAATGAAGCTACAAGTTGTTTCCAACTTCAATCTAGTCAATAACAAAGCAACAAATTGTTTCCGGGCTCAAACGAGTCAAGAATGAAACTACAAGTGATTCCAATTTCAAACAACCGAAAATGAAGCTCCAAGTTGTTTTCAACTTCAAACGAGTCCGGAATGAAGCTACAAGTTGTTTCCAACTTCAATCTAGTCAATAACAAAGCTACAAATTGTTTCCGGGCTCAAACGAGTCAAGAATGAAACTACAAGGTGATTCCAATTTCAAACAACCGAAAATGAAGCTCCAAGTTGTTTTCAACTTCAAACGAGTCCGGAATGAAGCTACAAGTTGTTTCCAACTTCAATCTAGTCAATAACAAAGCTACAAATTGTTTCCTGGCTCAAACGAGTCAAGAATGAAACTACAAGGTGATTCCAATTTCAAACAACCGAAAATGAAGTTACAAGTTGTTTTCAACTTCAAACGAGTCCGGAATGAAGCTACAAGTTGTTTCCAACTTCAATCTAGTCAATAACAAAGCTACAAATTGTTTCCTGGCTCAAACGAGTCAAGAATGAAACTACAAGGTGATTCCAATTTCAAACAACCGAAAATGAAGTTACAAGTTGTTTTCAACTTCAAATGAGTCCGGAATGAAGCTACAAGTTGTTTCCAACTTCAATGTAGTCAATAACGAAGCTACAAGTTGTTTCCGGGCTCAAACGAGTCAAGAATGAAACTACAAGTTGATTACAATTTCAAACAACCGAAAATGAAGCTACAAATTGTTTTCAACTTCAAACGAGTCCGGAATGAAGCTACAAGTTGTTTTCATCTTCAAACGAGTCCGGAATGAAGCTACAAGTTGTTTCCAACTTCAATCTAGTCAATAATGAAGCTACAAGTTGTTTCCGGACTCAAACGAGTCAAGAATGAAACTACAAGGTGATTCCAATTTAAAACAACCGAAAATGAAGCTCCAAGTTGTTTTCAACTTCAAACGAGTCCAGAATGAAGCTACACGTTGTTTTCAACTTCAAACGAGTCCGGAATGAAGCTACAAGTTGTTTCCGGACTCAAACGAGTCAAGAATGAAACTACAAGGTGATTCCAAATTCAAACAACCGAAAATGAAGCTACAAGTTGTTTTCAACTTCAAACGAGTACGGAATGAAGCTGCAAGTTGTTTCCAACTTCAATCTAGTCAATAACGAAGCTACAAGTTGTTTCCGGGCTCGAACGAATCAAGAATGAAACTACAAGTTAATTCCAATTTCAAACAACCAAAAATGAAGCTACAAGTTGTTTTCAACTTCAAACGAGTTCGGAATGAAGCTGCAAGTTGTTTCCAACTTCATCTAGTCAACAATGAAGCTACAACTTGTTTCCGGACTCGAACGAGTCAAGAATGAAACTACAAGGTGATTCCAATTTCAAACAACCGAAAATGAAGTTACAAGTTGTTTTCAACTTCAAACGAGTCCGGAATGAAGCTACAAGTTGTTTCCAACTTCAATCTAGTCAATAACGAAGCTACAACTTGTTTTCCGGGCTCAAACGAGTCAAGAATGAAACTACAAGTTGATTCCAATTTCAAACAACCGAAAATGAAGCTCCAAGTTGTTTTCAACTTCAAACGAGTCCGGAATGAAGCTACACGTTGTTTTCAACTTCAAACGAGTCCGGAATGAAGCTACAAGTTGTTTCCGGACTCAAACGAGTCAAGAATGAAACTACAAGGTGATTCCAAATTCAAACAACCGAAAATGAAGCTACAAGTTGTTTTCAACTTCAAACGAGTTCGGAATGAAGCTGCAAGTTGTTTCCAACTTCAATCTAGTCAATAACGAAGCTACAAGTTGTTTCCGGGCTCAAACGAGTCAAGAATGAAACTACAAGTTGATTCCAATTTCAAACAACCGAAAATGAAGGTACAAGTTGTTTTCAACTTCAAACGAGTCCGGAATGAAGCTACAAGTTGTTTCCAACTTCAATCTAGTCAATAACAAAGCTACAAATTGTTTCCGGGCTCAAACGAGTCAAGAATGAAACTACAAGGTGATTCCAATTTCAAACAACCGAAAATGAAGCTCCAAGTTGTTTTCAACTTCAAACGAGTCCGGAATGAAGCTACAAGTTGTTTCCAACTTCAATCTAGTCAATAACAAAGCTACAAATTGTTTCCGGGCTCAAACGAGTCAAGAATGAAACTACAAGGTGATTCCAATTTCAAACAACCGAAAATGAAGCTCCAAGTTGTTTTCAACTTCAAACGAGTCCGGAATGAAGCTACAAGTTGTTTCCAACTTCAATCTAGTCAATAACAAAGCTACAAATTGTTTCCGGGCTCAAACGAGTCAAGAATGAAACTACAAGGTGATTCCAATTTCAAACAACCGAAAATGAAGCTCCAAGTTGTTTTCAACTTCAAACGAGTCCGGAATGAAGCTACAAGTTGTTTCCAACTTCAATCTAGTCAATAACAAAGCTACAAATTGTTTCCTGGCTCAAACGAGTCAAGAATGAAACTACAAGGTGATTCCAATTTCAAACAACCGAAAATGAAGTTACAAGTTGTTTTCAACTTCAAACGAGTCCGGAATGAAGCTACAAGTTGTTTCCAACTTCAATCTAGTCAATAACAAAGCTACAAATTGTTTCCTGGCTCAAACGAGTCAAGAATGAAACTACAAGGTGATTCCAATTTCAAACAACCGAAAATGAAGTTACAAGTTGTTTTCAACTTCAAACGAGTCCGGAATGAAGCTACAAGTTGTTTCCAACTTCAATCTAGTCAATAACGAAGCTACAAGTTGTTTCCGGGCTCAAACGAGTCAAGAATGAAACTACAAGTTGATTACAATTTCAAACAACCGAAAATGAAGCTACAAATTGTTTTCAACTTCAAACGAGTTCGGAATGAAGCTACAAGTTGTTTTCATCTTCAACGAGTCCGGAATGAAGCTACAAGTTGTTTCCAACTTCAATCTAGTCAATAATGAAGCTACAAGTTGTTTCCGGACTCAAACGAGTCAAGAATGAAACTACAAGGTGATTCCAATTTCAAACAACCGAAAATGAAGTTACAAGTTGTTTTCAACTTCAAACGAGTCCGGAATGAAGCTACAAGTTGTTTCCAACTTCAATCTAGTCAATAACGAAGCTACAACTTGTTTCCGGGCTCAAACGAGTCAAGAATGAAACTACAAGTTGATTCCAATTTCAAACAACCGAAAATGAAGCTCCAAGTTGTTTTCAACTTCAAACGAGTCCGGAATGAAGCTACACGTTGTTTTCAACTTCAAACGAGTCCGGAATGAAGCTACAAGTTGTTTCCGGACTCAAACGAGTCAAGAATGAAACTACAAGGTGATTCCAATTCAAACAACCGAAAATGA
This sequence comes from Daucus carota subsp. sativus, assembly GCF_001625215.2. Classification (NCBI taxonomy): domain Eukaryota; kingdom Viridiplantae; phylum Streptophyta; class Magnoliopsida; order Apiales; family Apiaceae; genus Daucus; species Daucus carota. The sequence continues at coordinate 22,213,712 of NC_030385.2, read as the reverse complement.
AGCTACAAGTTGTTTTCAACTTCAAACGAGTTCGGAATGAAGCTGCAAGTTGTTTCCAACTTCAATCTAGTCAATAACGAAGCTACAAGTTGTTTCCGGGCTCAAACGAGTCAAGAATGAAACTACAAGTTGATTCCAATTTCAAACAACCGAAAATGAAGGTACAAGTTGTTTTCAACTTCAAACGAGTCCGGAATGAAGCTACAAGTTGTTTCCAACTTCAATCTAGTCAATAACAAAGCTACAAATTGTTTCCGGGCTCAAACGAGTCAAGAATGAAACTACAAGGTCATTCCAATTTCAAACAACCGAAAATGAAGCTCCAAGTTGTTTTCAACTTCAAACGAGTCCGGAATGAAGCTACAAGTTGTTTCCAACTTCAATCTAGTCAATAACAAAGCTACAAATTGTTTCCGGGCTCAAACGAGTCAAGAATGAAACTACAAGGTGATTCCAATTTCAAACAACCGAAAATGAAGCTCCAAGTTGTTTTCAACTTCAAACGAGTCCGGAATGAAGCTACAAGTTGTTTCCAACTTCAATCTAGTCAATAACAAAGCAACAAATTGTTTCCGGGCTCAAACGAGTCAAGAATGAAACTACAAGGTGATTCCAATTTCAAACAACCGAAAATGAAGCTCCAAGTTGTTTTCAACTTCAAACGAGTCCGGAATGAAGCTACAAGTTGTTTCCAACTTCAATCTAGTCAATAACAAAGCTACAAATTGTTTCCGGGCTCAAACGAGTCAAGAATGAAACTACAAGGTGATTCCAATTTCAAACAACCGAAAATGAAGCTCCAAGTTGTTTTCAACTTCAAACGAGTCCGGAATGAAGCTACAAGTTGTTTCCAACTTCAATCTAGTCAATAACAAAGCTACAAATTGTTTCCTGGCTCAAACGAGTCAAGAATGAAACTACAAGGTGATTCCAATTTCAAACAACCGAAAATGAAGTTACAAGTTGTTTTCAACTTCAAACGAGTCCGGAATGAAGCTACAAGTTGTTTCCAACTTCAATCTAGTCAATAACAAAGCTACAAATTGTTTCCTGGCTCAAACGAGTCAAGAATGAAACTACAAGGTGATTCCAATTTCAAACAACCGAAAATGAAGTTACAAGTTGTTTTCAACTTCAAATGAGTCCGGAATGAAGCTACAAGTTGTTTCCAACTTCAATCTAGTCAATAACGAAGCTACAAGTTGTTTCCGGGCTCAAACGAGTCAAGAATGAAACTACAAGTTGATTACAATTTCAAACAACCGAAAATGAAGCTACAAATTGTTTTCAACTTCAAACGAGTTCGGAATGAAGCTACAAGTTGTTTTCATCTTCAAACGAGTCCGGAATGAAGCTACAAGTTGTTTCCAACTTCAATCTAGTCAATAATGAAGCTACAAGTTGTTTCCGGACTCAAACGAGTCAAGAATGAAACTACAAGGTGATTCCAATTTCAAACAACCGAAAATGAAGTTACAAGTTGTTTTCAACTTCAAACGAGTCCGGAATGAAGCTACAAGTTGTTTCCAACTTCAATCTAGTCAATAACGAAGCTACAACTTGTTTCCGGGCTCAAACGAGTCAAGAATGAAACTACAAGTTGATTCCAATTTCAAACAACCGAAAATGAAGCTCCAAGTTGTTTTCAACTTCAAACGAGTCCGGAATGAAGCTACACGTTGTTTTCAACTTCAAACGAGTCCGGAATGAAGCTACAAGTTGTTTCCGGACTCAAACGAGTCAAGAATGAAACTACAAGGTGATTCCAAATTCAAACAACCGAAAATGAAGCTACAAGTTGTTTTCAACTTCAAACGAGTTCGGAATGAAGCTGCAAGTTGTTTCCAACTTCAATCTAGTCAATAACGAAGCTACAAGTTGTTTCCGGGCTCAAACGAGTCAAGAATGAAACTACAAGTTGATTCCAATTTCAAACAACCGAAAATGAAGGTACAAGTTGTTTTCAACTTCAAACGAGTCCGGAATGAAGCTACAAGTTGTTTCCAACTTCAATCTAGTCAATAACAAAGCTACAAATTGTTTCGGGCTCAAACGAGTCAAGAATGAAACTACAAGGTCATTCCAATTTCAAACAACCGAAAATGAAGCTCCAAGTTGTTTTCAACTTCAAACGAGTCCGGAATGAAGCTACAAGTTGTTTCCAACTTCAATCTAGTCAATAACAAAGCTACAAATTGTTTCCGGGCTCAAACGAGTCAAGAATGAAACTACAAGGTGATTCCAATTTCAAACAACCGAAAATGAAGCTCCAAGTTGTTTTCAACTTCAAACGAGTCCGGAATGAAGCTACAAGTTGTTTCCAACTTCAATCTAGTCAATAACAAAGCAACAAATTGTTTCCGGGCTCAAACGAGTCAAGAATGAAACTACAAGGTGATTCCAATTTCAAACAACCGAAAATGAAGCTCCAAGTTGTTTTCAACTTCAAACGAGTCCGGAATGAAGCTACAAGTTGTTTCCAACTTCAATCTAGTCAATAACAAAGCTACAAATTGTTTCCGGGCTCAAACGAGTCAAGAATGAAACTACAAGGTGATTCCAATTTCAAACAACCGAAAATGAAGCTCCAAGTTGTTTTCAACTTCAAACGAGTCCGGAATGAAGCTACAAGTTGTTTCCAACTTCAATCTAGTCAATAACAAAGCTACAAATTGTTTCCTGGCTCAAACGAGTCAAGAATGAAACTACAAGGTGATTCCAATTTCAAACAACCGAAAATGAAGTTACAAGTTGTTTTCAACTTCAAACGAGTCCGGAATGAAGCTACAAGTTGTTTCCAACTTCAATCTAGTCAATAACAAAGCTACAAATTGTTTCCTGGCTCAAATGAGTCAAGAATGAAACTACAAGGTGATTCCAATTTCAAACAACCGAAAATGAAGTTACAAGTTGTTTTCAACTTCAAATGAGTCCGGAATGAAGCTACAAGTTGTTTCCAACTTCAATCTAGTCAATAACGAAGCTACAAGTTGTTTCCGGGCTCAAACGAGTCAAGAATGAAACTACAAGTTGATTACAATTTCAAACAACCGAAAATGAAGCTACAAATTGTTTTCAACTTCAAACGAGTTCGGAATGAAGCTACAAGTTGTTTTCATCTTCAAACGAGTCCGGAATGAAGCTACAAGTTGTTTCCAACTTCAATCTAGTCAATAATGAAGCTACAAGTTGTTTCCGGACTCAAACGAGTCAAGAATGAAACTACAAGGTGATTCCAATTTCAAACAACCGAAAATGAAGTTACAAGTTGTTTTCAACTTCAAACGAGTCCGGAATGAAGCTACAAGTTGTTTCCAACTTCAATCTAGTCAATAACGAAGCTACAACTTGTTTCCGGGCTCAAACGAGTCAAGAATGAAACTACAAGTTGATTCCAATTTCAAACAACCGAAAATGAAGCTCCAAGTTGTTTTCAACTTGAAACGAGTCCGGAATGAAGCTACACGTTGTTTTCAACTTCAAACGAGTCCGGAATGAAGCTACAAGTTGTTTCCGGACTCAAACGAGTCAAGAATGAAACTACAAGGTGATTCCAAATTCAAACAACCGAAAATGAAGCTACAAGTTGTTTTCAACTTCAAACGAGTTCGGAATGAAGCTGCAAGTTGTTTCCAACTTCAATCTAGTCAATAACGAAGCTACAAGTTGTTTCCAACTTCAATCTAGTCAATAACGAAGCTACAACTTGTTTCCGGGCTCAAACGAGTCAAGAATGAAACTACAAGTTGATTCCAATTTCAAACAACCGAAAATGAAGCTCCAAGTTGTTTTCAACTTCAAACGAGTCCGGAATGAAGCTACACGTTGTTTTCAACTTCAAACGAGTCCGGAATGAAGCTACAAGTTGTTTCCGGACTCAAACGAGTCAAGAATGAAACTACAAGGTGATTCCAAATTCAAACAACCGAAAATGAAGCTACAAGTTGTTTTCAACTTCAAACGAGTTCGGAATGAAGCTGCAAGTTGTTTCCAACTTCAATCTAGTCAATAACGAAGCTACAAGTTGTTTCCGGGCTCAAACGAGTCAAGAATGAAACTACAAGTTGATTCCAATTTCAAACAACCGAAAATGAAGGTACAAGTTGTTTTCAACTTCAAACGAGTCCGGAATGAAGCTACAAGTTGTTTCCAACTTCAATCTAGTCAATAACAAAGCTACAAATTGTTTCCGGGCTCAAACGAGTCAAGAATGAAACTACAAGGTCATTCCAATTTCAAACAACCGAAAATGAAGCTCCAAGTTGTTTTCAACTTCAAACGAGTCCGGAATGAAGCTACAAGTTGTTTCCAACTTCAATCTAGTCAATAACAAAGCTACAAATTGTTTCCGGGCTCAAACGAGTCAAGAATGAAACTACAAGGTGATTCCAATTTCAAACAACCGAAAATGAAGCTCCAAGTTGTTTTCAAATTCAAACGAGTCCGGAATGAAGCTACAAGTTGTTTCCAACTTCAATCTAGTCAATAACAAAGCTACAAATTGTTTCCTGGCTCAAACGAGTCAAGAATGAAACTACAAGGTGATTCCAATTTCAAACAACCGAAAATGAAGTTACAAGTTGTTTTCAACTTCAAACGAGTCCGGAATGAAGCTACAAGTTGTTTCCAACTTCAATCTAGTCAATAACAAAGCTACAAATTGTTTCCTGGGTCAAACGAGTCAAGAATGAAACTACAAGGTGATTCCAATTTCAAACAACCGAAAATGAAGTTACAAGTTGTTTTCAACTTCAAATGAGTCCGGAATGAAGCTACAAGTTGTTTCCAACTTCAATCTAGTCAATAACGAAGCTACAAGTTGTTTCCGGGCTCAAACGAGTCAAGAATGAAACTACAAGTTGATTACAATTTCAAACAACCGAAAATGAAGCTACAAATTGTTTTCAACTTCAAACGAGTTCGGAATGAAGCTACAAGTTGTTTTCATCTTCAAACGAGTCCGGAATGAAGCTACAAGTTGTTTCCAACTTCAATCTAGTCAATAATGAAGCTACAAGTTGTTTCCGGACTCAAACGAGTCAAGAATGAAACTACAAGGTGATTCCAATTTCAAACAACCGAAAATGAAGTTACAAGTTGTTTTCAACTTCAAACGAGTCCGGAATGAAGCTACAAGTTGTTTCCAACTTCAATCTAGTCAATAACGAAGCTACAACTTGTTTCCGGGCTCAAACGAGTCAAGAATGAAACTACAAGTTGATTCCAATTTCAAACAACCGAAAATGAAGCTCCAAGTTGTTTTCAACTTCAAACGAGTCCGGAATGAAGCTACACGTTGTTTTCAACTTCAAACGAGTCCGGAATGAAGCTACAAGTTGTTTCCGGACTCAAACGAGTCAAGAATGAAACTACAAGGTGATTCCAAATTCAAACAACCGAAAATGAAGCTACAAGTTGTTTTCAACTTCAAACGAGTTCGGAATGAAGCTGCAAGTTGTTTCCAACTTCAATCTAGTCAATAACGAAGCTACAAGTTGTTTCCGGGCTCAAACGAGTCAAGAATGAAACTACAAGGTGATTCCAATTTCAAACAACCGAAAATGAAGCTCCAAGTTGTTTTCAACTTCAAACGAGTTCGGAATGAAGCTGCAAGTTGTTTCCAACTTCATCTAGTCAACAATGAAGCTACAACTTGTTTCCGGACTCGAACGAGTCAAGAATGAAACTACAAGGTGATTCCAATTTCAAACAACCGAAAATGAAGTTACAAGTTGTTTTCAACTTCAAACGAGTCCGGAATGAAGCTACAAGTTGTTTCCAACTTCAATCTAGTCAATAACGAAGCTACAACTTGTTTCCGGGCTCAAACGAGTCAAGAATGAAACTACAAGTTGATTCCAATTTCAAACAACCGAAAATGAAGCTCCAAGTTGTTTTCAACTTCAAACGAGTCCGGAATGAAGCTACACGTTGTTTTCAACTTCAAACGAGTCCGGAATGAAGCTACAAGTTGTTTCCGGACTCAAACGAGTCAAGAATGAAACTACAAGGTGATTCCAAATTCAAACAACCGAAAATGAAGCTATACAAGTTGTTTTCAACTTCAAACGAGTTCGGAATGAAGCTGCAAGTTGTTTCCAACTTCAATCTAGTCAATAACGAAGCTACAAGTTGTTTCCGGGCTCAAACGAGTCAAGAATGAAACTACAAGTTGATTCCAATTTCAAACAACCGAAAATGAAGGTACAAGTTGTTTTCAACTTCAAACGAGTCCGGAATGAAGCTACAAGTTGTTTCCAACTTCAATCTAGTCAATAACAAAGCTACAAATTGTTTCCGGGCTCAAACGAGTCAAGAATGAAACTACAAGGTCATTCCAATTTCAAACAACCGAAAATGAAGCTCCAAGTTGTTTTCAACTTCAAACGAGTCCGGAATGAAGCTACAAGTTGTTTCCAACTTCAATCTAGTCAATAACAAAGCTACAAATTGTTTCCGGGCTCAAACGAGTCAAGAATGAAACTACAAGGTGATTCCAATTTCAAACAACCGAAAATGAAGCTCCAAGTTGTTTTCAACTTCAAACGAATCCGGAATGAATCTACAAGTTGTTTCCAACTTCAATCTAGTCAATAACAAAGCAACAAATTGTTTCCGGGCTCAAACGAGTCAAGAATGAAACTACAAGGTGATTCCAATTTCAAACAACCGAAAATGAAGCTCCAAGTTGTTTTCAACTTCAAACGAGTCCGGAATGAAGCTACAAGTTGTTTCCAACTTCAATCTAGTCAATAACAAAGCTACAAATTGTTTCCTGGCTCAAACGAGTCAAGAATGAAACTACAAGGTGATTCCAATTTCAAACAACCGAAAATGAAGTTACAAGTTGTTTTCAACTTCAAACGAGTCCGGAATGAAGCTACAAGTTGTTTCCAACTTCAATCTAGTCAATAACAAAGCTACAAATTGTTTCCTGGCTCAAACGAGTCAAGAATGAAACTACAAGGTGATTCCAATTTCAAACAACCGAAAATGAAGTTACAAGTTGTTTTCAACTTCAAATGAGTCCGGAATGAAGCTACAAGTTGTTTCCAACTTCAATCTAGTCAATAACGAAGCTACAAGTTGTTTCCGGGCTCAAACGAGTCAAGAATGAAACTACAAGTTGATTACAATTTCAAACAACCGAAAATGAAGCTACAAATTGTTTTCAACTTCAAACGAGTTCGGAATGAAGCTACAAGTTGTTTTCATCTTCAAACGAGTCCGGAATGAAGCTACAAGTTGTTTCCAACTTCAATCTAGTCAATAATGAAGCTACAAGTTGTTTCCGGACTCAAACGAGTCAAGAATGAAACTACAAGGTGATTCCAATTTCAAACAACCGAAAATGAAGTTACAAGTTGTTTTCAACTTCAAACGAGTCCGGAATGAAGCTACAAGTTGTTTCCAACTTCAATCTAGTCAATAACGAAGCTACAACTTGTTTCCGGGCTCAAACGAGTCAAGAATGAAACTACAAGTTGATTCCAATTTCAAACAACCGAAAATGAAGCTCCAAGTTGTTTTCAACTTCAAACGAGTCCGGAATGAAGCTACACGTTGTTTTCAACTTCAAACGAGTCCGGAATGAAGCTACAAGTTGTTTCCGGACTCAAACGAGTCAAGAATGAAACTACAAGGTGATTCCAAATTCAAACAACCGAAAATGAAGCTACAAGTTGTTTTCAACTTCAAACGAGTTCGGAATGAAGCTGCAAGTTGTTTCCAACTTCAATCTAGTCAATAACGAAGCTACAAGTTGTTTCCGGGCTCAAACGAGTCAAGAATGAAACTACAAGTTGATTCCAATTTCAAACAACCGAAAATGAAGGTACAAGTTGTTTTCAACTTCAAACGAGTCCGGAATGAAGCTACAAGTTGTTTCCAACTTCAATCTAGTCAATAACAAAGCTACAAATTGTTTCCGGGCTCAAACGAGTCAAGAATGAAACTACAAGGTCATTCCAATTTCAAACAACCGAAAATGAAGCTCCAAGTTGTTTTCAACTTCAAACGAGTCCGGAATGAAGCTACAAGTTGTTTCCAACTTCAATCTAGTCAATAACAAAGCTACAAATTGTTTCCGGGCTCAAACGAGTCAAGAATGAAACTACAAGGTGATTCCAATTTCAAACAACCGAAAATGAAGCTCCAAGTTGTTTTCAACTTCAAACGAGTCCGGAATGAAGCTACAAGTTGTTTCCAACTTCAATCTAGTCAATAACAAAGCAACAAATTGTTTCCGGGCTCAAACGAGTCAAGAATGAAACTACAAGGTGATTCCAATTTCAAACAACCGAAAATGAAGCTCCAAGTTGTTTTCAACTTCAAACGAGTCCGGAATGAAGCTACAAGTTGTTTCCAACTTCAATCTAGTCAATAACAAAGCTACAAATTGTTTCCGGGCTCAAACGAGTCAAGAATGAAACTACAAGGTGATTCCAATTTCAAACAACCGAAAATGAAGCTCCAAGTTGTTTTCAACTTCAAACGAGTCCGGAATGAAGCTACAAGTTGTTTCCAACTTCAATCTAGTCAATAACAAAGCTACAAATTGTTTCCTGGCTCAAACGAGTCAAGAATGAAACTACAAGGTGATTCCAATTTCAAACAACCGAAAATGAAGTTACAAGTTGTTTTCAACTTCAAACGAGTCCGGAATGAAGCTACAAGTTGTTTCCAACTTCAATCTAGTCAATAACAAAGCTACAAATTGTTTCCTGGCTCAAACGAGTCAAGAATGAAACTACAAGGTGATTCCAATTTCAAACAACCGAAAATGAAGTTACAAGTTGTTTTCAACTTCAAATGAGTCCGGAATGAAGCTACAAGTTATTTCCAACTTCAATCTAGTCAATAACGAAGCTACAAGTTGTTTCCGGGCTCAAACGAGTCAAGAATGAAACTACAAGTTGATTACAATTTCAAACAACCGAAAATGAAGCTACAAATTGTTTTCAACTTCAAACGAGTTCGGAATGAAGCTACAAGTTGTTTTCATCTTCAAACGAGTCCGGAATGAAGCTACAAGTTGTTTCCAACTTCAATCTAGTCAATAATGAAGCTACAAGTTGTTTCCGGACTCAAACGAGTCAAGAATGAAACTACAAGGTGATTCCAATTTCAAACAACCGAAAATGAAGTTACAAGTTGTTTTCAACTTCAAACGAGTCCGGAATGAAGCTACAAGTTGTTTCCAACTTCAATCTAGTCAATAACGAAGCTACAACTTGTTTCCGGGCTCAAACGAGTCAAGAATGAAACTACAAGTTGATTCCAATTTCAAACAACCGAAAATGAAGCTCCAAGTTGTTTTCAACTTCAAACGAGTCCGGAATGAAGCTACACGTTGTTTTCAACTTCAAACGAGTCCGGAATGAAGCTACAAGTTGTTTCCGGACTCAAACGAGTCAAGAATGAAACTACAAGGTGATTCCAAATTCAAAAAACCGAAAATGAAGCTACAAGTTGTTTTCAACTTCAAACGAGTGCGGAATGAAGCTGCAAGTTGTTTCCAACTTCAATCTAGTCAATAACGAAGCTACAAGTTGTTTCCGGGCTCAAACGAGTCAAGAATGAAACTACAAGTTGATTCCAATTTCAAACAACCGAAAATGAATGTACAAGTTGTTTTCAACTTCAAACGAGTCCGGAATGAAGCTACAAGTTGTTTCCAACTTCAATCTAGTCAATAACAAAGCTACAAATTGTTTCCGGGCTCAAACGAGTCAAGAATGAAACTACAAGGTCATTCCAATTTCAAACAACCGAAAATGAAGCTCCAAGTTGTTTTCAACTTCAAACGAGTCCGGAATGAAGTTACAAGTTGTTTCCAACTTCAATCTAGTCAATAACAAAGCTACAAATTGTTTCCGGGCTCAAACGAGTCAAGAATGAAACTACAAGGTGATTCCAATTTCAAACAACCGAAAATGAAGCTCCAAGTTGTTTTCAACTTCAAACGAGTCCGGAATGAAGCTACAAGTTGTTTCCAACTTCAATCTAGTCAATAACAAAGCAACAAATTGTTTCCGGGCTCAAACGAGTCAAGAATGAAACTACAAGGTGATTCCAATTTCAAACAACCGAAAATGAAGCTCCAAGTTGTTTTCAACTTCAAACGAGTCCGGAATGAAGCTACAAGTTGTTTCCAACTTCAATCTAGTCAATAACAAAGCTACAAATTGTTTCCGGGCTCAAACGAGTCAAGAATGAAACTACAAGGTGATTCCAATTTCAAACAACCGAAAATGAAGCTCCAAGTTGTTTTCAACTTCAAACGAGTCCGGAATGAAGCTACAAGTTGTTTCCAACTTCAATCTAGTCAATAACAAAGCTACAAATTGTTTCCTGGCTCAAACGAGTCAAGAATGAAACTACAAGGTGATTCCAATTTCAAACAACCGAAAATGAAGTTACAAGTTGTTTTCAACTTCAAACGAGTCCGGAATGAAGCTACAAGTTGTTTCCAACTTCAATCTAGTCAATAACAAAGCTACAAATTGTTTCCTGGCTCAAACGAGTCAAGAATGAAACTACAAGGTGATTCCAATTTCAAACAACCGAAAATGAAGTTACAAGTTGTTTTCAACTTCAAATGAGTCCGGAATGAAGCTACAAGTTGTTTCCAACTTCAATCTAGTCAATAACGAAGCTACAAGTTGTTTCCGGGCTCAAACGAGTCAAGAATGAAACTACAAGTTGATTACAATTTCAAACAACCGAAAATGAAGCTACAAATTGTTTTCAACTTCAAACGAGTTCGGAATGAAGCTACAAGTTGTTTTCATCTTCAAACGAGTCCGGAATGAAGCTACAAGTTGTTTCCAACTTCAATCTAGTCAATAATGAAGCTACAAGTTGTTTCCGGACTCAAACGAGTCAAGAATGAAACTACAAGGTGATTCCAATTTCAAACAACCGAAAATGAAGTTACAAGTTGTTTTCAACTTCAAACGAGTCCGGAATGAAGCTACAAGTTGTTTCCAACTTCAATCTAGTCAATAACGAAGCTACAACTTGTTTCCGGGCTCAAACGAGTCAAGAATGAAACTACAAGTTGATTCCAATTTCAAACAACCGAAAATGAAGCTCCAAGTTGTTTTCAACTTCAAACGAGTCCGGAATGAAGCTACACGTTGTTTTCAACTTCAAACGAGTCCGGAATGAAGCTACAAGTTGTTTCCGGACTCAAACGAGTCAAGAATGAAACTACAAGGTGATTCCAAATTCAAACAACCGAAAATGAAGCTACAAGTTGTTTTCAACTTCAAACGAGTTCGGAATGAAGCTGCAAGTTGTTTCCAACTTCAATCTAGTCAATAACGAAGCTACAAGTTGTTTCCAACTTCAATCTAGTCAATAACGAAGCTACAACTTGTTTCCGGGCTCAAACGAGTCAAGAATGAAACTACAAGTTGATTCCAATTTCAAACAACCGAAAATGAAGCTCCAAGTTGTTTTCAACTTCAAACGAGTCCGGAATGAAGCTACACGTTGTTTTCAACTTCAAACGAGTCCGGAATGAAGCTACAAGTTGTTTCCGGACTCAAACGAGTCAAGAATGAAACTACAAGGTGATTCCAAATTCAAACAACCGAAAATGAAGCTACAAGTTGTTTTCAACTTCAAACGAGTTCGGAATGAAGCTGCAAGTTGTTTCCAACTTCAATCTAGTCAATAACGAAGCTACAAGTTGTTTCCGGGCTCAAACGAGTCAAGAATGAAACTACAAGTTGATTCCAATTTCAAACAACCGAAAATGAAGGTACAAGTTGTTTTCAACTTCAAACGAGTCCGGAATGAAGCTACAAGTTGTTTCCAACTTCAATCTAGTCAATAACAAAGCTACAAATTGTTTCCGGGCTCAAACGAGTCAAGAATGAAACTACAAGGTCATTCCAATTTCAAACAACCGAAAATGAAGCTCCAAGTTGTTTTCAACTTCAAACGAGTCCGGAATGAAGCTACAAGTTGTTTCCAACTTCAATCTAGTCAATAACAAAGCTACAAATTGTTTCCGGGCTCAAACGAGTCAAGAATTAAACTACAAGGTGATTCCAATTTCAAACAACCGAAAATGAAGCTCCAAGTTGTTTTCAAATTCAAACGAGTCCGGAATGAAGCTACAAGTTGTTTCCAACTTCAATCTAGTCAATAACAAAGCTACAAATTGTTTCCTGGCTCAAACGAGTCAAGAATGAAACTACAAGGTGATTCCAATTTCAAACAACCGAAAATGAAGTTACAAGTTGTTTTCAACTTCAAACGAGTCCGGAATGAAGCTACAAGTTGTTTCCAACTTCAATCTAGTCAATAACAAAGCTACAAATTGTTTCCTGGGTCAAACGAGTCAAGAATGAAACTACAAGGTGATTCCAATTTCAAACAACCGAAAATGAAGTTACAAGTTGTTTTCAACTTCAAATGAGTCCGGAATGAAGCTACAAGTTGTTTCCAACTTCAATCTAGTCAATAACGAAGCTACAAGTTGTTTCCGGGCTCAAACGAGTCAAGAATGAAACTACAAGTTGATTACAATTTCAAACAACCGAAAATGAAGCTACAAATTGTTTTCAACTTCAAACGAGTTCGGAATGAAGCTACAAGTTGTTTTCATCTTCAAACGAGTCCGGAATGAAGCTACAAGTTGTTTCCAACTTCAATCTAGTCAATAATGAAGCTACAAGTTGTTTTTTTTTTGCTAATTAAAAATATATTAAAGAGAAAAGAAATACACTTCTAGGGGCATACCCCGCGGAAATAAACCCAAAAAAAGGGAATAAACAAACTAGAATAAATAACTGTAACAACAGTCAGCACATCCAACAAGGCCTAGAAACAAACTAGTCACTAGCAGCTAGACTAAATAGATTAATACAAATGGGTAATCAACATGGGATTCTGACGAAGGCTCTGAGTAAAGAAAATGCAGCATGCAAGTTTCTCACGCACTACTTGTTTAATTTCCATAATTAAATTGAAAACTCCACTGGGTTGTATATTGCTATTGTGAATGCGAGAGTTGCGTTCCCTCCATATCATAAAGAAAGCCACCGAAACAAAAAGAAATGTAATTTCTTTTTCCACAGTCAAAAGGCTAATATGAGGACAAATATCCCCAGCAATGATATCTCTCCAATTCGAAGTAATGCTCCAGTTCCAGCTAGCAAAGATTTGTCGAGTAAAAGGACACTGGCAAAAGAGATGCTCATGAGTCTCGGTATGATTTCCACAGAGCAAACATCGGAGGTCAGTGTGCATACGGAATAACAGCATTCTATCTTTAGTGAGAAGCTTTTCCTGGACAATTAACCAAGTAGTAAAAGCACACTTCGGGATCATGAATTTGCACCAAACAAAGCTGAACCATGTTGGCATAGTTCCAGGGACACGGAAACTATCCCAGATATCACTAATTCCCAAACGTACTCCATCAAAGTCATCCCAAAGTATAGCATCCAAGCTATGAATAGTAGTCAAAGCACAAATTTCCCGCATTTGCATTATAGTCAAGTCATTAGAGACCCCTAAATACCACTCACCATTGTGTATTATCGAGCTTAGTTTAGCGTGAGAATTAGATTCAAGAGCAGAGATTGCTCTGTCTCCAACATAGTAGAGCATATGCCTGCTATTCGCCCAGGGGTCATGCCAGAGTGAAAAAACTGAATTAACTCCAACCTTATAAGTAACATGCGACCTGGCAGCTTCCCGATGGTTAAGAATCTTCCTGATACCCCACGAACAATTACCAGGAACAGGCATTGTCCAGAATGCTTTCCTTCTCAAGAAACAAGTGTGAAACCAGTGGAGCCAAAGCGAATCCTCTTGATTACGAATGATTCTCCAGATCTGTAAGCATATAGCACTTTGATTCCATCCAAGGAGTTCTTTGAAACCAAGACCACCCTCAGATTTTTTCCGACAGCAAAACTTCCATGCAACTTTGTAATGACATGAGCCCGATATGCTACCTTTCCACAGAAATTTAGCCATAAGACTCTGAATTTTCTTGAGTACCGATTTAGGGAGGAAGAGATACTCCGACCAATTGCCCAGAATTCCATATATCACAGCCTTGATTAATTGAGAACGCCCAGCTTGACTTATGTGCTTGTTTCCCCAATCTTCAAATCTACCACAAATTTTACTAACTAGAGGAAGACAATCCCTCATATTAAGCTTGCCAGAAATGAGAGGAAGACCTAAATACGTTACAGGCAGCACACCACGATTAAAACCAGAAACAGCACAAGCAAAGTCACTAGTGGCTGACGGAACGTTCCCAAAAAAAATCATACTCTTGGATTTATTGGGAAACAGGCCAGAAATAGAAGAAAAAGTATCAACAGCATCCATCATGACTTGAATAGAGTCGCAGTCACCTTTACAGAACAACATAACATCATCGGCAAAGATCAAGTGGGAAATACCAGCCTCCCGAGTCTTGCAGTGATGAGTAAAATTGCCCCTTGCAATAGAACGGTTGATGCAAGCAGTAAACACCTCCATAGCTAGTACAAACAGATAGGGGGAGAGAGGGTCCCCCTGTTTAAGTCCCGACTTGCATTTGAAAAAACCTTCCAAAGCTCCATTAACCTTAACTGAGACCATGGATCCAGTAACACATTCTTTGATCCAGCATATGAATTTAGAATTAAAACCTTGCATAGCCATAATACGGAATAAGAAATCCCAATTTAGGGTGTCAAAAGCTTTGGAGATATCCAACTTGAAAGCAACACGAGAAGGTCCAGATTGGAGATGATAATCTCTGCAAAGAGCTTGAGCAAGAAGAACATGATCACCAATTTTCCTCCCCTTAACAAAAGCAGCTTGGCTATTAGAGACTAAGGCAGGCATTAGATTTTTCATACGTGAGGTCAAGAGCTTAGAAACAGCTTTATATATCCGGACTCAAACGAGTCAAGAATGAAACTACAAGGTGATTCCAATTTCAAACAACCGAAAATGAAGTTACAAGTTGTTTTCAACTTCAAACGAGTCCGGAATGAAGCTACAAGTTGTTTCCAACTTCAATCTAGTCAATAACGAAGCTACAACTTGTTTCCGGGCTCAAACGAGTCAAGAATGAAACTACAAGTTGATTCCAATTTCAAACAACCGAAAATGAAGCTCCAAGTTGTTTTCAACTTCAAACGAGTCCGGAATGAAGCTACACGTTGTTTTCAACTTCAAACGAGTCCGGAATGAAGCTACAAGTTGTTTCCGGACTCAAACGAGTCAAGAATGAAACTACAAGGTGATTCCAAATTCAAACAACCGAAAATGAAGCTACAAGTTGTTTTCAACTTCAAACGAGTTCGGAATGAAGCTGCAAGTTGTTTCCAACTTCAATCTAGTCAATAACGAAGCTACAAGTTGTTTCCGGGCTCAAACGAGTCAAGAATGAAACTACAAGGTGATTCCAATTTCAAACAACCGAAAATGAAGCTCCAAGTTGTTTTCAACTTCAAACGAGTCCGGAATGAAGCTACAAGTTGTTTCCAACTTCAATCTAGTCAACAATGAAGCTACAAATTGTTTCCAGACTCGAACGAGTCAAGAATGAAACTACAAGTTGATTACAATTTCAAACAACCGAAAATGAAGCTACAAATTGTTTTCAACTTCAAACGAGTCCGGAATGAAGCTACAAGTTGTTTTCATCTTCAAACGAGTCCGGTGTAATAACCCGGATTTTAAAAAAATATCTTTATTAATATTATAAATGATTTTCTTAAAAAGAAAGGAATAAGATTTAATATTTATTCCAGTTTAATGAGTTTTCAAGGTTTTATATTTAAACCCCGGGTTATTGTGTTATTGATAAATAATTGTATTTTCAGAACTGATTTTCATATTTTGTTTTGAAAATTCTAGATGATAATTATGTGAATATATGTGGTATGTGACTAAGTGTTACTTGTGGTATTGTTCGTTTAATTATTTATGGTGATTTATGATTATTATATAATTTTGTGAATTTTGTGTTATCTAGTTTATTGAGCTGAATGCTCATATGTGTTCGTATTCGCGAGATTTCAATTTCTATATGCTCAGGATGAAATATAGTTTATTTGGGTATTTTCATATTGATTTATGGAATGTCAGATGATTTTATAATCGATTTACGGATTTAATTGCGTATATTTATATTTATTTATTAATTATTTGACTTCCGTAAAACCGTCCACTCGTAACGAGGTAGCAAATTTTCTTTCCGGAAGTTTCAACAAAATTGACCTTTAGCCTAATTTGAATATTCCGGACACTTTTCGTGTTTTGACTTTTTCGATCCGGAGTACGGTTTTCCCCGGAGTCGGTCCGGCGGAGTTTTTCGGGTATTTTAATTGTTAATAATTATCCAGTTTGCCTCGATATACGTGAAAGCTAGATATTTTGATTATTATATTCATCCTTATCTTGTAATAATTGCAATGGGACCCGCATACTAATGACTGATTAAAAAGCCCCGTTTTGATGATTATCTTGAAAACCAGTACCGATTGGACCCCGCTTTATTATATAAAGCTAGTAAATATCGTATTTTCATGTCATAAACGATCCAAAGGGGTACCAATTATTTGTAAATATAAATAGCCCTTTCTACACCTTATTTTCAACCGTAAATCATTTTCACCAGTTTCTCTGCACGAATACCGAGAGAAACCGAAGTATGTTCTTCGTGTTCTTCATAATCAAACGAAGATTTGAAGGTGTTATTGGAATCCGATGGAGGCGTATGAATAGTCAAAACGAAGCTATCGACGTGTAGATTATAGTTTAATCATTCGTTTGTGTGCAGATTCAACAGGTAAATTACTATTAATTGTTGAAAATTCGAGTTATATTGATTTGAAATATGAATTTTTGCAAACGTGATTGTTTGATTATTTTGATGATACCATGTTGTAGAGCGTGTTTTTCTCGTCGTTTTGGTATATTATATGTCGAATTTGGAGTTCGGAATCATATAGAAACAGTGGTTTGATTTTGAGAATTCAAGTGTTCTTGAGTGTTCTTGAGTTTTGCCGGAAATCTTTAAATTTCGGCCGGATTTTCATTCTGTTAAATCTGGGAGATGGTGGTATATATGGATGGATAGAGGAGGAGAAGAGGAATCGATTCATATGTATGTTAACAGTGGAGAAGGCCTGAGAAGCTCGCCGAGTTCTGGAAGAAAACCGCCGGCGGCGGGATTTTCTTTGACTTTTCCGGCGAACTTCCACGGTTTCTGGCGATTCTGAGTGCATGTACAAGTTCCTGGCAGTGGTTAGGAGGTTATGGACTTGATAAGTTAGCCTTGAGCTTTGGGTGGAGTTCTGGGCACTGAAAATGGATTCCGGCATAAATCCGGCGAGTTTGTCGGTGGCCGGCGTAAAATTACAGTTAGGTACCTCAGCTTTTGAGAATGATGAAGCTGAGGTACTGTGGTTTCAAAGTTTGCATTTCAGCCCCTGAAACTTCAGAAAGTTACACTTTAAACCCTGGACAAAACTTTCAAAAGTTTACAAAATAAACCTTTTGATTTAATTTTCTAAAATTGTTTTATTTAATTATTTTAAATTTCAAAAATAGTTTTTAATTATTTTTTTATTCAAAAATAAATCTAAATTAGTTTGTTAATTAATTTTAATTAGTAATTAATTATTTTAATTGGTCAATTAATTTAAATATTAATTGATTAATTAATTTAATTAATTATTAATTGATTTTAATTGATTAATTAATTGGATTTAATTAATCCTTTTTGATTTAAAAATTCTGAAAAATAGTTTCGAGCTTTCAAATATTTTTCCAAATTATTTTCAAGGCTCGATAATTGTTTATGAATGATTTCAAGTCCAATTTCAAGTATTTGGGACTTGATTATTTATTCGAAAAGTGATTCTTTTATCGATTTTAATTCCGAAAAATGTTTAAAAATTCTGGAAAATTCCCGAAAAATCATTTTTAACCCAAGGCTTGATTTAATATCAATTGGGATGGGAAACCTTATGTGTTGTGTGTTGTCTACTATTGGTTGGATGTGTTATGTGCCGATAGGAGAGTGAGAAAACTGTTTTGAGCATAACTTTTGATCCGTAAGTCGGAATCAAGTGAAACGAAAGAGAGACAGAAGCTTATAACGTCTATTTTAATATGATGTGATTATATGGCTGAGTCTATAAGGTGAATAATTGTTGATAAGTATGCATAATGTGATAATATGTGATCTAAGTGCTACCAAGTGATGATTATGTGAAGTACGTGTTAGTTTTGATATTGTGAAGTGATAAATGATTCGTACGGTTGATATTCCAGTTTAATGAGTTTTCAAGGTTTTATATTTAAACCCCGGGTTATTGTGTTATTGATAAATAATTGTATTTTCAGAACTGATTTTCATATTTTGTTTTGAAAATTCTAGATGATAATTATGTGAATATATGTGGTATGTGACTAAGTGTTACTTGTGGTATTGTTCGTTTAATTATTTATGGTGATTTATGATTATTATATAATTTTGTGAATTTTGTGTTATCTAGTTTATTGAGCTGAATGCTGATATGTGTTCGTATTCGCGAGATTTCAATTTCTATATGCTCAGGATGAAATATAGTTTATTTGGGTATTTTCATATTGATTTATGGAATGTTAGATGATTTTATAATCGATTTACGGATTTAATTGCGTATATTTATATTTATTTATTAATTATTTGACTTCCGTAAAACCGTCCACTCGTAACGAGGTAGCAAATTTTCTTTCCGGAAGTTTCAACAAAATTGACCTTTAGCCTAATTTGAATATTCCGGACACTTTTCGTGTTTTGACTTTTTCGATCCGGAGTACGGTTTTCCCCGGAGTCGGTCCGGCGGAGTTTTTCGGGTATTTTAATTGTTGATAATTATCCAGTTTGCCTCGATATACGTGAAAGCTAGATATTTTGATTATTATATTCATCCTTATCTTGTAATAATTGCAATGGGACCCGCATACTAATGACTGATTAAAAAGCCCCGTTTTGATGATTATCTTGAAAACCAGTACCGATTGGACCCCGCTTTATTATATAAAGCTAGTAAATATCGTATTTTCATGTCATAAACGATCCAAAGGGGTACCAATTATTTGTAAATATAAATAGCCCTTTCTACACCTTATTTTCAACCGTAAATCATTTTCACCAGTTTCTCTGCACGAATACCGAGAGAAACCGAAGTATGTTCTTCGTGTTCTTCATAATCAAACGAAGATTTGAAGGTGTTATTGGAATCCGATGGAGGCGTATGAATAGTCAAAACGAAGCTATCGACGTGTAGATTATAGTTTAATCATTCGTTTGTGTGCAGATTCAACAGGTAAATTACTATTAATTGTTGAAAATTCGAGTTATATTGATTTGAAATATGAATTTTTGCAAACGTGATTGTTTGATTATTTTGATGATACCATGTTGTAGAGCGTGTTTTTCTCGTCGTTTTGGTATATTATATGTCGAATTTGGAGTTCGGAATCATATAGAAACAGTGGTTTGATTTTGAGAATTCAAGTGTTCTTGAGTGTTCTTGAGTTTTGCCGGAAATCTTTAAATTTCGGCCGGATTTTCATTCTGTTAAATCTGGGAGATGGTGGTATATATGGATGGATAGAGGAGGAGAAGAGGAATCGATTCATATGTATGTTAACAGTGGAGAAGGCCTGAGAAGCTCGCCGAGTTCTGGAAGAAAACCGCCGGCGGCGGGATTTTCTTTGACTTTTCCGGCGAACTTCCACGGTTTCTGGCGATTCTGAGTGCATGTACAAGTTCCTGGCAGTGGTTAGGATGTATCTGGAGCTTTGGGTGGAGTTCTGGGCACTGAAAATGGATTCCGGCATAAATCCGGCGAGTTTGTCGGTGGCCGGCGTAAAATTACAGTTAGGTACCTCAGCTTTTGAGAATGATGAAGCTGAGGTACTGTGGTTTCAAAGTTTGCATTTCAGCCCCTGAAACTTCTGAAAGTTACACTTTAAACCCTGGACAAAACTTTCAAAAGTTTACAAAATAAACCTTTTGATTTAATTTTCTAAAATTGTTTTATTTAATTATTTTAAATTCCAAAAATAGTTTTTAATTATTTCTTTATTCAAAAAAAGTAAATCTAAATTAGTTTGTTAATTAATTTTAATTAGTAATTAATTATTTTAATTAGTCAATTAATTTAAATATTAATTGATTAATTATTTTAATTAATTATTAATTGATTTTAATTGATTAATTAATTGGATTTAATTAATCCTTTTTGATTTAAAAATTCCGAAAATAGTTTCGAGCTTTGAAATATTTTTCTAAATTATTTTAAAGGCTCGATAATTGTTTATGAATGATTTCAAGTCCAATTTCAAGTATTTGGGACTTGATTATTTATTTGAAAAGTGATTCTTTTATCGATTTTAATTCCGAAAAATGTTTAAAAAATTCTGGAAAATTCCCGAAAAATCATTTTTAACCTAAGGCTTGATTTAATATCAATTGGAATGGGAAACCTTATGTGTTGTGTGTTGTCTACTATTGGTTGGATGTGTTATGTGCCGATAGGAGAGTGAGAAAACTGTTTTGAGCATAACTTTTGATCCGTAAGTCGGAATCAAGTGAAACGAAAGAGAGACAGAAGCTTATAACGTCTATTTTAATATGATGTGACTATATGGCTGAGTCTATAAGGTGAATAATTGTTGATAAGTATGCATAATGTGATAATATGTGATCTAAGTGCTATCAAGTGATGATTATGTGAAGTACGTGTTAATTTTGATATTGTGAAGTGATAAATGATTAGTAGGACTGATATTGGATAAGGATATATGGATTATGGTGACTGGAGTTGGTTGATTGGTTGTTGGTTGGGAATAGGTTGACAGGTGGATAGTCCTATAAATAGATGAGACGATGTCGGATTTTCGAAAGGATTTATATGATAATTGATTGGTGATATGTTATGTGGAATATGATTGACTATATGTTAGAGTCAAAGCATGCTTATATGTTACGTGGTATCTGATAAGTTTAAAGGGATATATAAGTGGGTATCGGTATACGTGATATGTATATGCGATATATTGTTTAGTGACTATAGTATTATCTTATTCTCGTAAAGGATTTGGACGAGACGTGTACACTCGAAGACGTCAGGAAGTCGAAATGGTATTGCAAAGCGAGTAAGGGATAAATCGAATAAGCGAAGCGATGTGGCGAATAGAGTATAGCTAGAGATGGTCTAGAGATTACGAGATGCATAGATGGTGAAAGTGGAAAGATGAGATTGAGATGTGATACTGGAGTCAGATTTAAGGCAAGTATCCTAAACCCTTCTCTTGGATATATTGCAATATTCTGATCCATTCCTTTGGTATCTGTTGCAAGAATTCGTACTTTTCCTTTCTATATTTAAAAGTGCATATGTTCGGATCTATTCTTTCTATTCTTCAAGTTTCTAAAGAATTTCCGTTTTATTAATTAATTCGAAGTTCAGATTGTCATTGAAGCATGTGTTGCTCAGTGATGGTTAGAGCTTTGAATGAATTGGGATCTTCTTGATTATTCAACCCGCCATTGTCATGCTGGTTTAGCAGGGTAAATTCAGTTGCTTAGCCGATAATGGAGGATATTGAATAGTTAGGGATTTCCTGAACTATGATTTATGAAAGGATGGACTGTGACTTATGAAAAGTTTATTATCAAAGTTTGATTTGAAATTATTCAGTTGTTGATGATGATTATGATTATGTTCTGTTAATTTACATTGGTTTCTTGAATTGAATTAGAGAATTGGATTATTGTTTTTATATAAACATGTGGACCAGATGAGTGGTCAGACCAAATGAGTGGTCATGATAGGCCAATGAGTGCCTTGGATCCAGTGATAGAGCATGGCGGGGCCTGCTCGGGGTTAGGTATGACTGATCAGCATCCTAACCTTGGTTTTTAATTAAAATGTGATAGTCCAATTCAATAATTCTCTTGTGAAGGATTGAATTCCTCAGGTTTCTATTGCTGCAAGGTATTGTGATTCTTTTATACAATACCTGAATTTGTGAACTCAGGTTGAATCTTTTTATATCTTGAACTCGAGAATTTCTGTTATATCACTTCAGAACTTTCATTGTTTATTATTACTTGCTGAGCATTGTTGCTCACTCTTGCTATTCCTTTCTTAATCATTTCAGAAAGGATTAAAGATGAATGGCTAGACTATGATTGCGAGTAAGGCTAAGGCTAGGCGAGGATTCAGAGTTGAGGATTCAGTGGTCAAGGAGTATTCAGGAAGACTTATAAAGTTGGTGCTAGCTAGAGTTGAGCTATTGAGATTCAGATGTAATTCATAGCTGGAACAAATTGGCAGTGATTCTTCTTATCGAAGATGATCTGATTTGGTAAGAGAAGTTATGTAATATTAGTGGTGGATTCTAATTTCAATACTGTAACCTGGATGCGATCCTGTTGTTTTGGGGGGTTTAATTGTTCTCTTTGAAATCTTTTATTTAAGTTAAATGTTCTCTTGAAATTCTCCTATTATGGCTTTCAAGTTTGAAATTCAGGTTTTGAAATCATTCGATTTATGTTCTCATTCAAATCTTTTATTAAATGTTTTCAAGTTTTAAATTCTTTGGATTTCACGTTTTAAATTCTTTTGGTTTTAATTATCTTTTTTTTAAAAAAAAAATACAGGTTTTCAAGGGTGTTTTTAAAAGGTTTTGTTTGGTGACGTCAAAATCCAGACCCCCGGATTCTTGGACCGTCACAGTTGGTGACATCCCGAGAATCCGGGGGTCTGGATTCTGACGTCACCACATAAAACCCATTTTTAAACACTTTTGAAATCCTGAATTTTTTTTTTTTTTTTTAAAGATAATGAATCCAAATAATTTAAAACTTGAAAACATTTAATAAAAGATTTGAAAGACGTTAAATAAAAGATTTAAAAGAGAACATCTTCACCCCCAAAACAACAGGATCGCTTCCAGGTTACAGTATTGAAATTAGAATCAACCACTATTATCACCCAACATCTCTTACCAAATCAGATCATCTTCGATAAGAAGAATCACTGTCAACTATTCCAGCTATGACTTACATCTGAATCTCAATAGCACAACTCGAGCTAGCATCAACCTTATCAATCTTCCTGGACACTTCTTGACCACTGAATCCTCAACTCTGTCTCCTCGCCTAGCATTAGCCTTATTCACCATCACAGTCTAGCCACTCATCTTTAAGCCTTTCTGGAATGGTTAAAAGAGAATGGCAAGAGTAAGCAACAATGCTCAGCAAGTAATAATAACAATGAAAGTTCTGAAGTGATATAACAGAAATTCTCGAGTTCAAGATATAAAAAGATTCAACCTGAGTTCACAAATTCAGGTATTGTATAAAAGAATCACAATACCTTGCAGCAATAGAAACCTGAGGAATTCAATCCTTCACAAGAGAATTATTGAATTGGACTATCATATTTTAATTAAAAACCAAGGTTAGGATGCTGATCAGTCATACCTAACCCCGAGCAGGCCCCGCCATGCTCTATCACTGGATCCAAGGCACTCATTGGCCTATCATGACCACTCATCTGGTCTGACCACTCATTTGGTCCACATAATTTTATATAAAAACAATAATCCAATTCTATAATTCAGTTCACGAAACCAATGTAAATTAATAGAACATAATCATAATCATCATCAACAACAGAATAATTTCAAATCAACTTTGATAATAAACTTTTCATGAGTCACAGTCCATCCTTTCATAAATCATAGTTCAGGAAATCCCTAACTATTCAGTATCCTCCATTATCGGCTAAGCAACTGAATTTAGCCTGCTAAACCCGCATGACAATGGCGGTTTGAATAATCAAGAAGATCCCAATTCATTCAAAGCTCTAACTATCACTGAGCAACACATGCTTCAATGACAATCTGAACTTCGAATTAATTTGTAAAACGGAAATTCTTTAGAAACTTGAAGATTAGAAAGAATGGTTCAGAATACTCGCACTTTCGAACATTGAAAAGAAAGGTATGAATACTTGAAACATATACCAAAGGAATGGATCAAAATATTTGCAATATATCCAAGAGAAAGGTTTAGGATACTTGCCTTAAATCTGACTCCAGTCTCACATCTCTATCTCATCTTTCAACTTTCACAATCTATGCATCTCGTAATCTCTAGACCATCTCTAGCTATACTCTATTCGCCACATCGCTTCGCTTACTCGATTCATCCCTTATTCGCTTTGCAATACCATTCCGACTTTCTGACGTCTTCGAGCGTACACGTCTCGTCCAAATCCTTTACGAGAATAAGATAATACTATAGTCACTAAACAATATATCGCATATACATATCACGTATACCGATACCCACTTATATACCCCTTTAAACTTATCAGATACCACGTAACACATAAGCATGCTTTGACTCTACCATATAGTTAATCATATTCCACATAACATATCACCAATCAATTATCATATAAATCCTTATCGAAAATCCGACATCGTCTCGTCTATGTATAAAACTATCCACCTATTATCCTATCTCAATCATTAATCAACCAACAAAATCCAATAGCTATAATCCATATATTCTTATCCAATATCAACCGTACGAATCATTTATCACTTCACAATATCAAAACTAACACGTACTTCACATAATCATCACTTGGTAGCACTTAGATCACATATTATCACATTATGCATACTTATCAACAATTATTCACCTTATAGACTCAGCCATATAATCACATCATATTAAAATAGACGTTATAAGCTTCTGTCTCTCTTTCGTTTCACTTGATTCCGACTTACGGATCAAAAGTTATGCTCAAAACAGTTTTCTCACTCTCCTATCGGCACATAACACATCCAACCAATAGTAGACAACACACAACACATAAGGTTTCCCATCCCAATTGATATTAAATCAAGTCTTGGGTTAAAAATGATTTTTCGGGAATTTTCTGGAATTTTTAAACATTTTTCGGAATTAAAATCGATAAAAGAATCACTTTTCGGATAAATAATCAAATCCCAAATACTTGAAATTGGACTTGAAATCATTCATAAACAATTATCGAGCCTTGAACATAATTTGGAAAAATATTTTAAAGCTCGAAACTATTTTCGGAATTTTTAAATCAAAAAGGATAATTAAATCCAATTAATTAATCAATTAAAATCAATTAATAATTAATTAAAATAATTAATCAATTAATATTTAAATTAATTGACCAATTAAAATAATTAATTACTAATTAAAATTAATTAACAAACTAATTTAGATTTATTTTTGAATAAAGAAATAATTAAAAACTATTTTTGAAATTCAAAATAATTAAATAAAAACATTTTTGAAAATATTTTGTAAAAGGTTTAAACTGTAAAACTTTAAAAGTTTTACGGAGGGTTCGTTTTGCAAAACCAATAAACTACAGGGTAGCATTTGCAAGTTTTAAAATTCCAAGGGTCAAACTGTATCTTTTCCAAAAACGCTGGGGGTTAAATGGAAATTTTTCATCCCCCACCATTTTCCGGCGACTGCCACCGGCCGGGGCGTCGCCGGCGACCTTCCACCGCCCAGAAATATTTCAAACTCTGCAGAAATACTCCATAACTTCCCAGGAACTCAACCATGAGTCTAATTTCTTCAAGAACGCAGTAGTTTGGCCGGAAATCCCAGCCAAACTTGCGCCGCCGCCGTGGAGTTTAAACTCCGGCGAGGCCCCACAAACTACCAACTTAAAAACTGAATACGGGGATCGATTGAGAATCACACAAGCTATCCAGTGGTACTATCCAATTAAACCCAGACTTAACCAATCAAAATACCGACCAAAAATCAAAATTTTCCGGCTATAAACTCAAGAACACCAAGAACAACAGTTTCAATAATCAAACTGACTTTTCTACATGTTATTGAACTCCGTTTTTGACATATAATATACCAAAACGACGAGAAAAACATGCTCTACATCATAGAATCATCAAAACAATTAAACAATCACGTTTTCGAAAATTCATCATTTAAATCATATAAATTCGAAATTAAAAACCTTAATTAGCAAAAACCTGTCGATTCTGCACTGAAACCACTGATAGTAATAGATTCTACGCGTCGATAGCTTCGTTTTGACTATTCATACACCTCCATCGGATTCCAATAACACCTCCAAATCCTCGTTTGATTATGAAGAACACGAAGAACACCGCTCGGTTTCTCTCGGTATTCGTGCAGAGAAACTGGTGAAATGATTTCTACGGTGAAAATAAGCTCTAGAAAGGTCTATTTATATTTACAAATAATTGGTACCCCTTTGGATCGTATATGACATGAAAATACGTATTTAATAGCTTTATATTAATAAAGCAGGGTCCAATCGGTACTGGTTTTCAAGATAATCATCAAAACGGGGCTTTTTAATCAGTCATTAGTATGCGGGTCCCATTGCAATTATTACAAGATAAGGATGAATCAAAATATCTAGTTTCACGTTTATCGAGACAACCAGATAATTATCAACAATTAAAATACCCGCAAAACTCCGCCGGACCGACTCCGGGGAAAACCGTACTCCGGATCGAAAAAATCAAAACACGAAAAGTGTCCGGAATATTCAAATTAGACTAAAGGTGAGTTTTGTTGAAACTTCCGGGAAGAAAATTTGCTACCTCGTTACGAGTGGACGGTTTTACGGAAGTCAAATAATTAATCAATAAATATAAATATACGCAATTAAATCCGTAAATCGATTATAAAATCATCTAACATTCCATAAATCCATATGAAAATATCCAAATAAACTATATTTTCTCCTGAGCATATAGAAGTTAAAATCTCTCAAATACGAACACATATGAGCAGTTAACGCAATAAACCAGATAATATAAAATTCACAAAATTTCATATATTAATCATATAATACTCATAATTAACCATAACTAATTAACCAACAAATCCACCAATACCACTTACTCACATCACACATATATTCACATAATAATCATCTAAAATTTTCGAAACAATATATGAAAATCAGTTTTAAAAATATAATCATTTATCAATAACACAATAACCCGGGGTTTAAATATAAAACTTTGAAAACTCATTAAACTGGAATAAATATTAAATCTTATTCCCTTCTTTTTAAGAAAATCATTTATAATATTAATAAAAATATTTTTAAGAATCCGGGTCATTACAATCTACCCTCCTTATAGGGATTCCGTCCTCGGAATCAGAGAAAGAAGGAGGACGCGGAATCTGTAAAATCCATATTAATCCACATAACAAGTATAATGACGGTCCAGGAATCCGGGGGCCTGGATTCTGACGTCACCACATAAAACCCATTTTTCAACACTTTTGAAATCCTGAATTTTTTTTTTTTTTTTTTTGAAATGATAGTAAAAGTCAAAGGATTTAAAACTTGAAATTCAAACTTGAAAGCCATAATAAAAGATCTGAAAGACGTTAAATGAAAGATTTGAAAGAGAACATCTTCACCCCCAAAACAACAGGATCGCTTCCAGGTTACAGTATTGAAATTAGAATCAACCACTATTATTACCCAACATCTCTTACCAAATCAGATCATCTTCGATAAGAAGAATCACTGTCAACTATTCCAGCTATGACTTACATCTGAATCTCAATAGCACAACTTGAGCTAGCATCAACCTTATCAATCTTCCTGGACACTTCCTGACCACTGAATCCTCAACTCTGTCTCCTCGCCTAGCATTAGCCTTATTCACCATCACAGTCTAGCCACTCATCTTTAAGCCTTTCTGAAATGGTTAAAAGAGAATAGCAAGAGTGAGCAACAATGCTCAGCAAGTAATAATAAACAATGAAAGTTCTGAAGTGATATAACAGAAATTCTCGAGTTCAAGATATAAAAAGATTCAACCTGAGTTCACAAATTCAGGTATTGTATAAAAGAATCACAAGACCTTGCAGCAATAGAAACCTGAGGAATTCAATCCTTCACAAGAGAATTATTGAATTGGACTATCACATTTTAATTAAAAACCAAGGTTAGGATGCTGATCAGTCATACCTAACCCCGAGCAGGCCCCGCCATGCTCTATCACTGGATCCAAGGCACTCATTGGCCTAACATGACCATTCATCTGGTCTGACCACTCATCTGGTCCACATGTTTATATAAAAACAATAATCCAATTCTCTAATTCAATTCAATATGCCAATGTAAATCAACAGAACATCATCATAAATATCATCAACAACAGAATAATTCCAATTCAAACTTTGATAATAATCTATTCATAAATCATGATCCATCATTTCATAAATCACAGTTCAGGAAATCCTCAACTATTCAGTATCCTCCATTATCGACTAAGCAACTGAATTTAGCCTGCTAAACCAGCATGACAATGGCGGGTTGAATAATCAAGAAGATCCCAATTCATTCAAAGCTCTAACTATCACTGAGCAACACATGCTTCAATGACAATCTGAACTTCGAATTAATTTGTAAAACGGAAATTCTTTAGAAACTTGAAGATTAGAAAGAATGGTTCAGAATACTCGCACTTTCGAACATTGAAAAGAAAGGTATGAATACTTGAAACATATACCAAAGGAATGGATCAGAATATTTGCAATATATCCAAGAGAAAGGTTTAGGATACTTGCCTTAAATCTGACTCCAGTCTCACATCTCAATCTCATCTTTCCACTTTCACAATCTATGCATCTCATAGTCTCTAGACCATCTCTGGCTATACTCTATCTACCGTACATCTTTGCTTCGCTTACTCGATTCATCCCTTATTCGCTTTGTAACACCACGTGACTTTCTGAACGTCTTCGGGCATACACGTCTCGTCCAAATCCTTTACGAGAATAAGATAACACTATAATCACTAATCGATTTATCAAATATACATATCACGTATATCGATACCCACTTATATACCCCTTTAAACCTATCAAATATCACTTAACACATAATCATGCTTTGACTTTATCATATAGTCAAGTCATCTTCCACATAACATATCACAAATCAATTATCATATAAATCCTATCGATAATTTGACAGCGTTTCGTCTATTTGTTAGACTATCCACCTGTTATCCTATCTCAATCAACAATCAACCAACAAGATCCAATCACTATAATCCATATATTCTTATCCAATATCAATCAACTCACGACACTATGTCATCCAAATCATTTATCACACGCATATACTATCATGAATAAACATGTATATCACGTAGTCATTAGTTAATAGCAACCAAATAACATATAATCACATTCTAGATTCGATCATATTATCTCATTATATTAAAATAAGCTTCACGAGCTTCTATCTCTTTTTCGTTTCGCTCAATTCTGAATTACGGATCAAAAGAACCGTTTTCTGACTCCGCTCTCAACATATAATACCTTACACCAATAGCAGACATCACATTACACATTAAATCTCCCATCCCAATTGATGTCAAATCAAGTCTTGGGTTAAAAATGATTTTTCGGGAATTTTCGAAATTTTTCAAACATTTTTCGGTATTAAAATCGATAAAAGAATCACTTTTTGAATAAATAATCAAGTCCAGATACTCGGAATTGGACTTGTAAACATTTATAAACAATTAGCGAGCCTTGAACATAATTTTGAAAAATATTTCAAAGCTCGAAACTATTTTTCGGAATTTTTAAATTCAAAAATGCTTTTTAATTATTTCTTTATTGAAAAATAAATCTAAATTTGTTTATTAATTACGGTCCGAGAATCCGGGGGCCTGGATTCTGACGTCACCACACAAAACCCATTTTTAAACACTTTTGAAATCCTGTATTTTTTTTTTTTTTTTGAAATAATAATAAAAGTCAAAGGATTTAAAACTTGAAATTCAAACTTGAAAGCCATAATAAAAGATCTGAAAGACGTTAAATGAAAGATTTGAAAGAGAACATCTTCACCCCCAAAACAACAGGATCGCTTCCAGGTTACAGTATTGAAATTAGAATCAACCACTATTATTACCCAACATCTCTTACCAAATCAGATCATCTTCGATAAGAAGAATCACTGTCAACTATTCCAGCTATGACTTACATCTGAATCTCAATAGCACAACTCGAGCTAGCATCAACCTTATCAATCTTCCTGGACACTTCTTGACCACTGAATCCTCAACTCTGTCTCCTCGCCTAGCATTAGCCTTATTCACCATCACAGTCTAGCCACTCATCTTTAAGCCTTTCTGAAATGGTTAAAAGAGAATAGCAAGAGTGAGCAACAATGCTCAGCAAGTAATAATAACAATGAAAGTTCTGAAGTGATATAACAGAAATTCTCGAGTTCAAGATATAAAAAGATTCAACCTGAGTTCACAAATTCAGGTATTGTATAAAAGAATCACAATACCTTGCAGCAATAGAAACCTGAGGAATTCAATCCTTCACAAGAGAATTATTGAATTGGACTATCACATTTTAATTAAAAACCAAGGTTAGGATGCTGATCAGTCATACCTAACCCCGAGCAGGCCCCGCCATGCTCTATCACTGGATCCAAGGCACTCATTGGCCTAACATGACCATTCATCTGGTCTGACCACTCATCTGGTCCACATGTTTATATAAAAACAATAATCCAATTCTCTAATTCAATTCAAGAAGCCAATGTAAATCAACAGAACATTATCATAAATATCTTCAACAACAGAATAATTTCAAATCAAACTTTGATAATAATCTATTCATAAATCATGATCCATCATTTCATAAATCACAGTTCAGGAAATCCTCAACTATTCAGTATCCTCCATTATCGGCTAAGCAACTGAATTTAGCCTGCTAAACCAGCATGACAATGGCGGGTTGAATAATCAAGAAGATCCCAATTCATTCAAAGCTCTAACTATCACTGAGCAACACATGCTTCAATGACAATCTGAACTTCGAATTAATTTGTAAAACGGAAATTCTTTAGAAACTTGAAGATTAGAAAGAATGGGTCAGAATACTCGCACTTTCGAACATTGAAAAGAAAGGTATGAATACTTGAAACATATACCAAAGGAATGGATCAGATTATTTGCAATATATCCAAGAGAAAGGGTTCAGGATACTTGCCTTAAATCTGACTCCAGTCTCACATCTCAATCTCATCTTTCCACTTTCACAATTTATGCATATCATAGTCTCTAGACCATCTCTGGCTATACTCTATTCGCCACACTGCCTCGCTTACTCGATTCATTCTTTATTCGCTTTTCAATACCATTCTGACTTTCTGATGTCTTCAAGCGTACTCATCACGTCCAAATCCTTTACGAGAATCAAATAATACTATAATCACTAATCGATTTATCGCGTATACATATCACGTATATCGATACCCACTTATATACCCCTTTAAACTAACCATATATCACGTAACACATAATCATTCTTTAACTCTATCATATAGTCAAATCATATTCCACATAACATATCACAAATCAATTATCATATAAATCATATCGAAAATCTGCCAGCATCTTGTCTATTTATAAGACTATCCACCTGTCAACCTATTCCCAACCAACAACCAATCAACCAACAAAATCCAATAACTATAATCCATATATTCTTATCCAATATCAATCATACGAATCATTTATCACTTCACAATATCAAAACTAACACGTACTTCACATAATCATCACTTGATAGCACTTAGATCACATATTATCACATTATGCATACTTATTATTCACCTTATAGACTCAGCCATATAGTCACATCATATTAAAATAGACGTTATAAGCTTCTGTCTCTCTTTCGTTTCACTTGATTCCGACTTACGGATCAAAAGTTATGCTCAAAACAGTTTTCTCACTCTCCTATCGGCACATAACACATCCAACCAATAGCAGACAACACACAACACATAAGGTTTCCCATCCCAATTGATATTAAATCAAGTTTTGGGTTAAAAATGATTTTTCGGGAATTTTCCAGAATTTTTTAAACATTTTTCGGAATTAAAATCGATAAAAGAATCACTTTTCGAATAAATAATTAAGTCCCAAATACTTGAAATTGGACTTGAAATCATTCATACACAATTATCGAGCCTTGAAAATAATTTGGAAAAATATTTTAAAGCTCGAAACTATTTTTCGGAATTTTTAAATAAAAAAGGATTAATTAAATCCAATTAATTAATCAATTAAAATCAATTAATAAT
Source organism: Daucus carota subsp. sativus (assembly GCF_001625215.2). Classification (NCBI taxonomy): domain Eukaryota; kingdom Viridiplantae; phylum Streptophyta; class Magnoliopsida; order Apiales; family Apiaceae; genus Daucus; species Daucus carota. Next base: position 22,181,463 of record NC_030385.2, on the reverse strand, counting down.
TAATTAAAATAATTAATCAATTAATATTTAAATTAATTGACTAATTAAAATAATTAATTACTAATTAAAATTAATTAATAAACTAATTTAGATTTATTTTTGAATAAATAAATAATTAAAAACTATTTTTGGAATTTAAAATAATTAAATAAAACAATTTTAGAAAATTAAATCAAAAGGTTTATTTTGTAAACTTTTGAAAGTTTTTGTCCAGGGTTTAAAGTGTAACTTTCAAAAGTTACAGGGGGTGTTTTGTAAGATTCAAAACATAGGTACAACAACTTCACCACCTTCACAACTTCGGTGACCAAACAGCAATTTGCCGTCGGCCACCATACTAACTCGCCGGAAATTTCGTTCCCGGCCTCCCCGAGCTCCCACAAACTCCAGATAGCATATTTGGGATGCCAGAAACGTAACCCCGCCCTCAGATTCATCAGAAGCGGCCATATTTGGCCATAAAATGCAAAACAAAACTCGCCGCCGGCGAGTTCCTTTTGAACTCCGGCGAGCCATTTCCAGACATCCCACATAACTTTTGAACATACACACAAGTTCCTCTCATCACGCTCTTTCTAATGGTATAGATCACAATAGCCCAGAATTCCTATATTAAAAACGCCTCTTTTTCAATTAAGAACATTCATAAACCTCCAAGAACATTCAAGAACAAGCTTCGATAATCAAACCCATTTTTCTATATGTTATCGAACTCAAAAATCAACATATAATATACCAAAACGACGAGAAAAGCACGTACTACAACATGGAATCATCCAAACAATCAAACAAACACGTTTGCAAAAATCCACTATTTAAATCTTAATAATTCGAATTTTAAAACTTCAATTACTCCCTACCTGTGAATCTCATGTTGTTTTTGATGATTGATTTGGGTTCTACTCTTCGATATCTTCGATTTGACTATTTGCACGCTTGATTCTGACTCCAATAACATCTTCAAATCTTCGTTTGATTATGAAGAACACGAAGAACACCGCTCGGTTTCTCTCGGTATTCGTGCAGAGAAACTGGTGAAATGATTTTACGGGTGAAATAAAGCTATAGAAAGGTCTATTTATATTTACAAATAATTGGCACCCCTTTGGATCGTATGTGACATGAAAATACGTATTTAATAGCTTTATATAATAAAGCGGGGTCCAATCAATACCGGTTTCAAGATAATCATCAAAACGGGGCTTTTAAAAGCAATGATTAGTCTACGGGTCCCATTTGCACGTATTTCGATAAAAAGTAATATAATAATCAAAATATCTAGCTTTCACGTATAACGAGACAAACTGGATAATTATCAACAATTAAAATACCCGCAAAACTCCGCCGGACCGACTCCGGGGAAAACCGTACTCCGGATCGAAAAAGTCAAAACACGAAAAGTGTCCGGAATATTCAAATTAGGCTAAAGGTGAGCTTTGTTGAAACTTTCGGGAAGAAAAATCGCTAAACCGTTACGAGTGGACGGTTTTCAAATAATCAAATAATCAATAATTAAATATAAATATACGCAATTAAATCCGTAAATCGATTATAAAATCATCTAACATTCCATAAATCGATATGAAAATATCCAAATAAACTATATTTTCTCCTGAGCATATAGAAATTGAAATCTCTCGAATACGAACATATACGAGCATTCAGCTCAATAAACTAGATAACACAAAATTCACAAAAATTCATATATTAATCATATAATATTAATAATTAATCATAACTAATCAACAAACAAATTCACCAATACCACAAGTAACACTTAGTCACATACCACATATATTCACATAATTATAATTTAGAATTTTCAAAAACAATATATGAAACTCAATTTTAAAAATATAATCATATATCAATAGCACAATAACCCGGGGTTTATTATATAAAACTTTGGAAACTCATTAAACTGGAATAAAATATTAAATCTTATCCCTTCTTTAAAGAAAAATCACTTTTAATAATAATAAAAATATTTTTAAAAATCCGGGTCATTACAATCTACCCTCCTTATAGGGATTCCGTCCTCGGAATCAGAGAAAGAAGGTGGTGGATTTGTTGGTTAATTAATTATGGTTAATTATGAGTATTATATGATTAATATATGAATTTTTGTGAATTTTATATTATCTGGTTTATTGCGTTAACTGCTCATATGTGTTCGTATTTGAGAGATTTCAATTTCTATATGCTCAGGAGAAAATATAGTTTATTTGGATATTTTCATATCGATTTATGGAATGTTAGATGATTTTATAATCGATTTACGGATTTAATTGCGTATATTTATATTTATTTATTAATTATTTGACTTCCGTAAAACCGTCCACTCGTAACGAGGGTAGCAAATTTTCTTTCCGGAAGTTTCAACAAAACTGACCTTTAGCCTAATTTGAATATTCCGGACACTTTTCGTGTTTTGACTTTTTCGATCCGGAGTACGGTTTTTCCCGGAGTCGGTCCGGCGGAGTTTTGCGGGTATTTGAATTGTTGATAATTATCTAGTTTGCCTCGAAATACGTGAAAGCTAGATATTTTGATTATTATATTACTTTTTATCGAAATACGTGCAAATGGGACCCGCAGACTAATCATTGCTTTTAAAAGCCCCGTTTTGATGATTATCTTGAAAACCAGTACCGATTGGACCCCGCTTTATTAATATAAAGCTATTAAATACGTATTTTCATGTCATACACGATCCAAAGGGGTACCAATTATTTGTAAATATAAATAGACCTTTCTAGAGCTTATTTTCACCGTAGAAATCATTTCACCAGTTTCTCTGCACGAATACCGAGAGAAACCAAGCGGTGTTCTTCGTGTTCTTCATAATCAAACGAAGATTTGAAGGTGTTATTGGAATCCGATGGAGCCGTATGAATAGTCAAAACGAAGCTATCGACGCGTAGAATCCAGTTTAATCAATCATAACCGTGCAGATTTCACGGGTAATTTCTTATTAATTTTTGAAAATTCGAATTTATATGATTTTAATTTTGAGTTTCTGCAAACGATGTTGTTTGATTGATTTGATGATGCCATGTTGTAGAGCGTGTTTTTCTCGTCGTTTTGGTATATTATATGTTGAATTTGGAGTTCGAAATCATATAGAAAAGTCGGTTTGATTCTTGGAGTAGGTGTTCTTGGTGTTCTTGAGTTTTTCGCCGGAAAATATTGATTTTTGGCCGGAGATTTCGTTCTGATAGTTCTGGGCAGAATCTAAGGGTCTAGGCGCGTATATAGTGTCCTGGTTGATCATTTTGTGGGTTCAGAATCGACGAAGGAGCTGTATAGGAGGCCATCGGGATCGAAGAAAGCTCGCCGCCGGCGAAGCTTTCTGTCGATTTTCCGGCCGATTGGTTGATGGGTTGGCTGTTATGAAGCCATGGGAGAGTTCCTGGTGGCTTATACGTGTGTTCTGCTCAGTTTGGTGAGCGGTGGTGGTCGGTAACGCCGTTTCCGGCGAAACTAGTAAAGGCCGGCGGCAAATTGCCGTTTGGCCACCCAACTTATGAAGATGATGAAGTTGTGGTATCGCAGTTTCAAATCTTACAAAAACACCCCTGTAACTTTGAAAAGTTACAGTCTAAACCTTGGACAAAAACTTTCAAAAGTTTACAAAATAAACCTTTTGATTTAATTTTCTAAAATTGTTTTATTTAATTATTTTAAATTCCAAAAATAGTTTTTAATTATTTGTTTATTCAAAAATAAATCTAAATTAGTTTGTTAATTAATTTTAATTAGTAATTAATTATTTTAATTGGTCAATTAATTTAAATATTAATTGATTAATTATTTTAATTAATTATTAATTGATTTTAATTGATTAATTAATTGGATTTAATTAATCCTTTTTGATTTAAAAATTCCGAAAAATAGTTTCGAGCTTTAAAATATTTTTACAAATTATTTTCAAGGCTCGATAATTGTTTATGAATGATTTCAAGTCCAACTTCAAGTATTTGGGACTTGATTATTTATCCGAAAAGTGATTCTTTTATCGATTTTAATTCCGAAAAATGTTTAAAAATTCCAGAAAATTCCCGAAAAATCATTTTTTAACCCAAGAGTTGATTCGATATCAATTGGGGTGGGAAAACCTTATGTGTAATGTGTTGTCTGCTACCTGTTTGATGTGTTATGTGCCGATAAAGGAGTCAGAAAACGGTTTTGGACATATCTTTTGATCCGTAATTCAGAATTGAGCGAAACGAAAAAGAGATAGAAGCTCGTGAAGCTTATTTTAATATAATGAGATAATATGATCGAATCTAGAACGTAATTATATGTTATTTGGTTGCTATTAACTAATGACTACGTGATATACATGTTTATTCATGATAGTATATGCGTGTGATAAATGATTTGGATGACATAGTGTCGTGAGTTGATTGATATTGGATAAGAATATATGGATTATAGTGATTGGATCTTGTTGGTTGATTGTTGATTGAGATAGAATAACAGGTGGATAGTCTAACAAATAGACGAAACGCTGTCAAATTATCGATAGGATTTATATGATAATTGATTTGTGATATGTTATGTGGAAGATGACTTGACTATATGATAAAGTCAAAGCATGATTATGTGTTAAGTGATATTTGATAGGTTTAAAGGGGTATATAAGTGGGTATCGATATACGTGATATGTATATTTGATAAATCGATTAGTGATTATAGTGTTATCTTATTCTCGTAAAGGATTTGGACGAGACGTGTATGCCCGAAGACGTTCAGAAAGTCACGTGGTGTTACAAAGCGAATAAGGGATGAATCGAGTAAGCGAAGCAAAGATGTACGGTAGATAGAGTATAGCCAGAGATGGTCTAGAGACTATGAGATGCATAGATTGTGAAAGTGGAAAGATGAGATTGAGATTGTGAATAAGGCTAATGCTAGGCGAGGAGACAGAATTGAGGATCCAGTGGTCGAGGAGTGTTCAGGAAAGTTGATGAGGTTGGTGCAAGCTAGAGCTGTGCTATAGGGATTCAAGTGTAAGTCATAGCTGGAATAGTTGACAGTGATTCTTCTTATCGAAGATGATCTGATTTGGTAAGAAATGTTGTGTAATATTAGTGGTGGATTCTAATTTCAATACTGTAACCTAGATGCGATCCTGTTGCTTTTAGGGGGTTGAAATGTTCTCTTTCGAATCAATTATTAAAGTTTAAATGTTCTCTTGAAATTCTCTTATTATGGCTTTCAAGTTTGAAATTCAGGTTTTGAAATCATTTGATTTATGTTCTCTTTCAAATATTTCAAGTTTTAAAATTCTTTTGGATTTTCATTATTTTTATAAAAATAAAAATAAAAAAATAAAATATTGCAGGTTTTTAAAGTGTTTTAAAAATGGGTTTTATGTGGAGATGTCAGAATCCAGACCCCCGGATTCTCGGACTATCACAGATTGTAATGACCCGGATTTTTAAAAAATATTTTTATTAATATTACAAATGATTTTCTTAAAAAGAAGGAATAAGATTTAATATTTTATTCCAGTTTAATTAGTTTCCAAAATTTTATGTTAGACCCCGGGTTATTGTGTTATTGATAAATGATTATATTTTTAAAACTGATTTTCATATATTGTTTCGAAAATTCTAGATGATTATTATGTGAATATATGTGTGAGGTGAGTAAGTGGTATTGGTGGATTTGTTGGTTAATTAATTATGGTTAATTATGAGTATTATATGATTAATATATGAATTTTTGTGAATTTTATATTATCTGGTTTATTGCGTTAACTGCTCATATGTGTTCGTATTTGAGAGATTTCAATTTCTATATGCTCAGGAGAAAATATAGTTTATTTGGATATTTTCATATCGATTTATGGAATGTTAGATGATTTTATAATCGATTTACGGATTTAATTGCGTATATTTATATTTATTTATTAATTATTTGACTTCCGTAAAACCGTCCACTCGTAACGAGGTAGCAAATTTTCTTTCCGGAAGTTTCAACAAAACTGACCTTTAGCCTAATTTGAATATTCCGGACACTTTTCGTGTTTTGACTTTTTCGATCCGGAGTACGGTTTTTCCCGGAGTCGGTCCGGCGGAGTTTTGCGGGTATTTGAATTGTTGATAATTATCTAGTTTGCCTCGAAATACGTGAAAGCTAGATATTTTGATTATTATATTACTTTTTATCGAAATACGTGCAAATGGGACCCGCAGACTAATCATTGCTTTTAAAAGCCCCGTTTTGATGATTATCTTGAAAACCAGTACCGATTGGACCCCGCTTTATTAATATAAAGCTATTAAATACGTATTTTCATGTCATACACGATCCAAAGGGGTACCAATTATTTGTAAATATAAATAGACCTTTCTAGAGCTTATTTTCACCGTAGAAATCATTTCACCAGTTTCTCTGCACGAATACCGAGAGAAACCAAGCGGTGTTCTTCGTGTTCTTCATAATCAAACGAAGATTTGAAGGTGTTATTGGAATCCGATGGAGCCGTATGAATAGTCAAAACGAAGCTATCGACGCGTAGAATCCAGTTTAATCAATCATAACCGTGCAGATTTCACGGGTAATTTCTTATTAATTTTTGAAAATTCGAATTTATATGATTTTAATTTTGAGTTTCTGCAAACGATGTTGTTTGATTGATTTGATGATGCCATGTTGTAGAGCGTGTTTTTCTCGTCGTTTTGGTATATTATATGTTGAATTTGGAGTTCGAAATCATATAGAAAAGTCGGTTTGATTCTTGGAGTAGGTGTTCTTGGTGTTCTTGAGTTTTTCGCCGGAAAATATTGATTTTTGGCCGGAGATTTCGTTCTGATAGTTCTGGGAAGAATCTAAGGGTCTAGGCGCGTATATAGTGTCCTGGTTGATCATTTTGTGGGTTCAGAATCGACGAAGGAGCTGTATAGGAGGCCATCGGGATCGAAGAAAGCTCGCCGCCGGCGAAGCTTTCTGTCGATTTTCCGGCCGATTGGTTGATGGGTTGGCTGTTATGAAGCCATGGGAGAGTTCCTAGTGGCTTATACGTGTGTTCTGCTCAGTTTGGTGAGCCGTAGGGCTGGCAATATCAGACACGACCCGAACCCGACCCGAACCCGACCCAAACCCGTAACCCGATTTACTGAGACAAAACCCGAAAGTGACCCGAAAATCACCCGTTTTGACACGAAATGGACCCGACATGACCCGAAATTCTAATTTTGTTTCTAATAACTTCAATTTTCAGTTTTATTCAATTTTAAGTGATTTTAGCTTGACCCGAAATCGACTCGAAATTGACCCGATTGCTGACACGAACACGACCCGTTACCCGAAACTGCCACCCCTAGGTGAGCGGTGGTGGTCAGTAACGCCGTTTCCGGCGAAACTAGTAAAGGCCGGCGGCAAATTGCCGTTTGGCCACCCAACTTATGAAGATGATGAAGTTGTGGTATCGCAGTTTCAAATCTTACAAAAACACCCCTGTAACTTTGAAAAGTTACAGTCTAAACCTTGGACAAAAACTTTCAAAAGTTTACAAAATAAACCTTTTGATTTAATTTTCTAAAATTGTTTTATTTAATTATTTTAAATTCCAAAAATAGTTTTTAATTATTTGTTTATTCAAAAATAAATCTAAATTAGTTTGTTAATTAATTTTAATTAGTAATTAATTATTTTAATTGGTCAATTAATTTAAATATTAATTGATTAATTATTTTAATTAATTATTAATTGATTTTAATTGATTAATTAATTGGATTTAATTAATCCTTTTTGATTTAAAAATTCCGAAAAATAGTTTCGAGCTTTAAAATATTTTTACAAATTATTTCAAGGCTCGATAATTGTTTATGAATGATTTCAAGTCCAACTTCAAGTATTTGGGACTTGATTATTTATCCGAAAAGTGATTCTTTTATCGATTTTAATTCCGAAAAATGTTTAAAAATTCCAGAAAATTCCCGAAAAATCATTTTTTAACCCAAGAGTTGATTCGATATCAATTGGGGTGGGAAAACCTTATGTGTAATGTGTTGTCTGCTACCTGTTTGATGTGTTATGTGCCGATAAAGGAGTCAGAAAACGGTTTTGGACATATCTTTTGATCCGTAATTCAGAATTGAGCGAAACGAAAAAGAGATAGAAGCTCGTGAAGCTTATTTTAATATAATGAGATAATATGATCGAATCTAGAATGTGATTATATGTTATTTGGTTGCTATTAACTAATGACTACGTGATATACATGTTTATTCATGATAGTATATGCGTGTGATAAATGATTTGGATGACATAGTGTCGTGAGTTGATTGATATTGGATAAGAATATATGGATTATAGTGATTGGATCTTGTTGGTTGATTGTTGATTGAGATAGGATAACAGGTGGATAGTCTAACAAATAGACGAAACGCTGTCAAATTATCGATAGGATTTATATGATAATTGATTTGTGATATGTTATGTGGAAGATGACTTGACTATATGATAAAGTCAAAGCATGATTATGTGTTAAGTGATATTTGATAGGTTTAAAGGGGTATATAAGTGGGTATCGATATACGTGATATGTATATTTGATAAATCGATTAGTGATTATAGTGTTATCTTATTCTCGTAAAGGATTTGGACGAGACGTGTATGCCCGAAGACGTTCAGAAAGTCACGTGGTGTTACAAAGCGAATAAGGGATGAATCGAGTAAGCGAAGCAAAGATGTACGGTAGATAGAGTATAGCCAGAGATGGTCTAGAGACTATGAGATGCATAGATTGTGAAAGTGGAAAGATGAGATTGAGATTGTGAATAAGGCTAATGCTAGGCGAGGAGACAGAATTGAGGATCCAGTGGTCGAGGAGTGTTCAGGAAAGTTGATGAGGTTGGTGCAAGCTAGAGCTGTGCTATAGGGATTCAAGTGTAAGTCATAGCTGGAATAGTTGACAGTGATTCTTCTTATCGAAGATGATCTGATTTGGTAAGAAATGTTGTGTAATATTAGTGGTGGATTCTAATTTCAATACTGTAACCTAGATGCGATCCTGTTGCTTTTAGGGGGTTGAAATGTTCTCTTTCGAATCAATTATTAAAGTTTAAATGTTCTCTTGAAATTCTCTTATTATGGCTTTCAAGTTTGAAATTCAGGTTTTGAAATCATTTGATTTATGTTCTCTTTCAAATATTTCAAGTTTTAAAATTCTTTTGGATTTTCATTATTTTTATAAAAATAAAAATAAAAAAATAAAATATTGCAGGTTTTTAAAGTGTTTTAAAAATGGGTTTTATGTGGTGACGTCAGAATCCAGGCCCCCGGATTCCTGGACCGTCACAGTAGATATTTTGATTATTATATTCATCCTTATCTTGTAATAATTGCAATGGGACCCGCATACTAATGACTGATTAAAAAGCCCCGTTTTGATGATTATCTTGAAAACCAGTACCGATTGGACCCCGCTTTATTATATAAAGCTAGTAAATATCGTATTTTCATGTCATAAACGATCCAAAGGGGTACCAATTATTTGTAAATATAAATAGCCCTTTCTACACCTTATTTTCAACCGTAAATCATTTTCACCAGTTTCTCTGCACGAATACCGAGAGAAACCGAAGTATGTTCTTCGTGTTCTTCATAATCAAACGAAGATTTGAAGGTGTTATTGGAATCCGATGGAGGCGTATGAATAGTCAAAACGAAGCTATCGACGTGTAGATTATAGTTTAATCATTCGTTTGTGTGCAGATTCAACAGGTAAATTACTATTAATTGTTGAAAATTCGAGTTATATTGATTTGAAATATGAATTTTTGCAAACGTGATTGTTTGATTATTTTGATGATACCATGTTGTAGAGCGTGTTTTTCTCGTCGTTTTGGTATATTATATGTCGAATTTGGAGTTCGGAATCATATAGAAACAGTGGTTTGATTTTGAGAATTCAAGTGTTCTTGAGTGTTCTTGAGTTTTGCCGGAAATCTTTAAATTTCGGCCGGATTTTCATTCTGTTAAATCTGGGAGATGGTGGTATATATGGATGGATAGAGGAGGAGAAGAGGAATCGATTCATATGTATGTTAACAGTGGAGAAGGCCTGAGAAGCTCGCCGAGTTCTGGAAGAAAACCGCCAGCGGCGGGATTTTCTTTGACTTTTCCGGCGAACTTCCACGGTTTCTGGCGATTCGGAGTGCATGTACAAGTTCCTGGCAGTGGTTAGGATGTATCTGGAGCTTTGGGTGGAGTTCTGGGCACTGAAAATGGATTCCGGCATAAATCCGGCGAGTTTGTCGGTGGCCGGCGTAAAATTACAGTTAGGTACCTCAGCTTTTGAGAATGATGAAGCTGAGGTACTGTGGTTTCAAAGTTTGCATTTCAGCCCCTGAAACTTCTGAAAGTTACACTTTAAACCCTGGACAAAACTTTCAAAAGTTTACAAAATAAACCTTTTGATTTAATTTTCTAAAATTGTTTTATTTAATTATTTTAAATTTCAAAAATAGTTTTTAATTATTTCTTTATTCAAAAATAAATCTAAATTAGTTTGTTAATTAATTTTAATTAGTAATTAATTATTTTAATTGGTCAATTAATTTAAATATTAATTGATTAATTAATTTAATTAATTATTAATTGATTTTAATTGATTAATTAATTGGATTTAATTAATCCTTTTCGATTTAAAAATTCTGAAAAATAGTTTCGAGCTTTCAAATATTTTTCCAAATTATTTTCAAGGCTCGATAATTGTTTATGAATGATTTCAAGTCCAATTTCAAGTATTTGGGACTTGATTATTTATTCGAAAAGTGATTCTTTTATCGATTTTAATTCCGAAAAATGTTTAAAAATTCTGGAAAATTCCCGAAAAATCATTTTTAACCCAAGGCTTGATTTAATATCAATTGGGATGGGAAACCTTATGTGTTGTGTGTTGTCTACTATTGGTTGGATGTGTTATGTGCCGATAGGAGAGTGAGAAAACTGTTTTGAGCATAACTTTTGATCCGTAAGTCGGAATCAAGTGAAACGAAAGAGAGACAGAAGCTTATAACGTCTATTTTAATATGATGTGATTATATGGCTGAGTCTATAAGGTGAATAATTGTTGATAAGTATGCATAATGTGATAATATGTGATCTAAGTGCTACCAAGTGATGATTATGTGAAGTACGTGTTAGTTTTGATATTGTGAAGTGATAAATGATTCGTACGGTTGATATTCCAGTTTAATGAGTTTTCAAGTTTTATATTTAAACCCCGGGTTATTGTGTTATTGATAAATAATTGTATTTTCAGAACTGATTTTCATATTTTGTTTTGAAAATTCTAGATGATAATTATGTGAATATATGTGGTATGTGACTAAGTGTTACTTGTGGTATTGTTCGTTTAATTATTTATGGTGATTTATGATTATTATATAATTTTGTGAATTTTGTGTTATCTAGTTTATTGAGCTGAATGCTCATATGTGTTCGTATTCGCGAGATTTCAATTTCTATATGCTCAGGATGAAATATAGTTTATTTGGGTATTTTCATATTGATTTATGGAATGTTAGATGATTTTATAATCGATTTACGGATTTAATTGCGTATATTTATATTTATTTATTAATTATTTGACTTCCGTAAAACCGTCCACTCGTAACGAGGTAGCAAATTTTCTTTCCGGAAGTTTCAACAAAATTGACCTTTAGCCTAATTTGAATATTCCGGACACTTTTCGTGTTTTGACTTTTTCGATCCGGAGTACGGTTTTCCCCGGAGTCGGTCCGGCGGAGTTTTTCGGGTATTTTAATTGTTGATAATTATCCAGTTTGCCTCGATATACGTGAAAGCTAGATATTTTGATTATTATATTCATCCTTATCTTGTAATAATTGCAATGGGACCCGCATACTAATGACTGATTAAAAAGCCCCGTTTTGATGATTATCTTGAAAACCAGTACCGATTGGACCCCGCTTTATTATATAAAGCTAGTAAATATCGTATTTTCATGTCATAAACGATCCAAAGGGGTACCAATTATTTGTAAATATAAATAGCCCTTTCTACACCTTATTTTCAACCGTAAATCATTTTCACCAGTTTCTCTGCACGAATACCGAGAGAAACCAAAGTATGTTCTTCGTGTTCTTCATAATCAAACGAAGATTTGAAGGTGTTATTGGAATCCGATGGAGGCGTATGAATAGTCAAAACGAAGCTATCGACGTGTAGATTATAGTTTAATCATTCGTTTGTGTGCAGATTCAACAGGTAAATTACTATTAATTGTTGAAAATTCGAGTTATATTGATTTGAAATATGAATTTTTGCAAACGTGATTGTTTGATTATTTTGATGATACCATGTTGTAGAGCGTGTTTTTCTCGTCGTTTTGGTATATTATATGTCGAATTTGGAGTTCGGAATCATATAGAAACAGTGGCTTGATTTTGAGAATTCAAGTGTTCTTGAGTGTTCTTGAGTTTTGCCGGAAATCTTTAAATTTCGGCCGGATTTTCATTCTGTTAAATCTGGGAGATGGTGGTATATATGGATGGATAGAGGAGGAGAAGAGGAATCGATTCATATGTATGTTAACAGTGGAGAAGGCCTGAGAAGCTCGCCGAGTTCTGGAAGAAAACCGCCGGCGGCGGGATTTTCTTTGACTTTTCCGGCGAACTTCCACGGTTTCTGGCGATTCTGAGTGCATGTACAAGTTCCTGGCAGTGGTTAGGATGTATCTGGAGCTTTGGGTGGAGTTCTGGGAACTGAAAATGGATTCCGGCATAAATCCGGCGAGTTTGTCGGTGGCCGGCGTAAAATTACAGTTAGGTACCTCAGCTTTTGAGAATGATGAAGCTGAGGTACTGTGGTTTCAAAGTTTGCATTTCAGCCCCTGAAACTTCTGAAAGTTACACTTTAAACCCTGGACAAAACTTTCAAAAGTTTACAAAATAAACCTTTTGATTTAATTTTCTAAAATTGTTTTATTTAATTATTTTAAATTTCAAAAATAGTTTTTAATTATTTCTTTATTCAAAAATAAATCTAAATTAGTTTGTTAATTAATTTTAATTAGTAATTAATTATTTTAATTGGTCAATTAATTTAAATATTAATTGATTAATTAATTTAATTAATTATTAATTGATTTTAATTGATTAATTAATTGGATTTAATTAATCCTTTTTGATTTAAAAATTCTGAAAAATAGTTTCGAGCTTTCAAATATTTTTCCAAATTATTTTCAAGGCTCGATAATTGTTTATGAATGATTTCAAGTCCAATTTCAAGTATTTGGGACTTGATTATTTATTCGAAAAGTGATTCTTTTATCGATTTTAATTCCGAAAAATGTTTAAAAATTCTGGAAAATTCCCGAAAAATCATTTTTAACCCAAGGCTTGATTTAATATCAATTGGGATGGGAAACCTTATGTGTTGTGTGTTGTCTACTATTGGTTGGATGTGTTATGTGCCGATAGGAGAGTGAGAAAACTGTTTTGAGCATAACTTTTGATCCGTAAGTCGGAATCAAGTGAAACGAAAGAGAGACAGAAGCTTATAACGTCTATTTTAATATGATGTGATTATATGGCTGAGTCTATAAGGTGAATAATTGTTGATAAGTATGCATAATGTGATAATATGTGATCTAAGTGCTACCAAGTGATGATAATGTGAAGTACGTGTTAGTTTTGATATTGTGAAGTGATAAATGATTCGTACGGTTGATATTCCAGTTTAATGAGTTTTCAAGGTTTTATATTTAAACCCCGGGTTATTGTGTTATTGATAAATAATTGTATTTTCAGAACTGATTTTCATATTTTGTTTTGAAAATTCTAGATGATAATTATGTGAATATATGTGGTATGTGACTAAGTGTTACTTGTGGTATTGTTCGTTTAATTATTTATGGTGATTTATGATTATTATATAATTTTGTGAATTTTGTGTTATCTAGTTTATTGAGCTGAATGCTCATATGTGTTCGTATTCGCGAGATTTCAATTTCTATATGCTCAGGATGAAATATAGTTTATTTGGGTATTTTCATATTGATTTATGGAATGTTAGATGATTTTATAATCGATTTACGGATTTAATTGCGTATATTTATATTTATTTATTAATTATTTGACTTCCGTAAAACCGTCCACTCGTAACGAGGTAGCAAATTTTCTTTCCGGAAGTTTCAACAAAATTGACCTTTAGCCTAATTTGAATATTCCGGACACTTTTCGTGTTTTGACTTTTTCGATCCGGAGTACGGTTTTCCCCGGAGTCGGTCCGGCGGAGTTTTTCGGGTATTTTAATTGTTGATAATTATCCAGTTTGCCTCGATATACGTGAAAGCTAGATATTTTGATTATTATATTCATCCTTATCTTGTAATAATTGCAATGGGACCCGCATACTAATGACTGATTAAAAAGCCCCGTTTTGATGATTATCTTGAAAACCAGTACCGATTGGACCCCGCTTTATTATATAAAGCTAGTAAATATCGTATTTTCATGTCATAAACGATCCAAAGGGGTACCAATTATTTGTAAATATAAATAGCCCTTTCTACACCTTATTTTCAACCGTAAATCATTTTCACCAGTTTCTCTGCACGAATACCGAGAGAAACCAAAGTATGTTCTTCGTGTTCTTCATAATCAAACGAAGATTTGAAGGTGTTATTGGAATCCGATGGAGGCGTATGAATAGTCAAAACGAAGCTATCGACGTGTAGATTATAGTTTAATCATTCGTTTGTGTGCAGATTCAACAGGTAAATTACTATAAATTGTTGAAAATTCGAGTTATATTGATTTGAAATATGAATTTTTGCAAACGTGATTGTTTGATTATTTTGATGATACCATGTTGTAGAGCGTGTTTTTCTCCTCGTTTTGGTATATTATATGTCGAATTTGGAGTTCGGAATCATATAGAAACAGTGGCTTGATTTTGAGAATTCAAGTGTTCTTGAGTGTTCTTGAGTTTTGCCGGAAATCTTTAAATTTCGGCCGGATTTTCATTCTGTTAAATCTGGGAGATGGTGGTATATATGGATGGATAGAGGAGGAGAAGAGGAATCGATTCATATGTATGTTAACAGTGGAGAAGGCCTGAGAAGCTCGCCGAGTTCTGGAAGAAAACCGCCGGCGGCGGGATTTTCTTTGACTTTTCCGGCGAACTTCCACGGTTTCTGGCGATTCTGAGTGCATGTACAAGTTCCTGGCAGTGGTTAGGATGTATCTGGAGCTTTGGGTGGAGTTCTGGGAACTGAAAATGGATTCCGGCATAAATCCGGCGAGTTTGTCGGTGGCCGTCGTAAAATTACAGTTAGGTACCTCAGCTTTTGAGAATGATGAAGCTGAGGTACTGTGGTTTCAAAGTTTGCATTTCAGCCCCTGAAACTTCTGAAAGTTACACTTTAAACCCTGGACAAAACTTTCAAAAGTTTACAAAATAAACCTTTTGATTTAATTTTCTAAAATTGTTTTATTTAATTATTTTAAATTTCAAAAATAGTTTTTAATTATTTCTTTATTCAAAAATAAATCTAAATTAGTTTGTTAATTAATTTTAATTAGTAATTAATTATTTTAATTGGTCAATTAATTTAAATATTAATTGATTAATTAATTTAATTAATTATTAATTGATTTTAATTGATTAATTAATTGGATTTAATTAATCCTTTTTGATTTAAAATTCTGAAAAATAGTTTCGAGCTTTCAAATATTTTTCCAAATTATTTTCAAGACTCGATAATTGTTTATGAATGATTTCAAGTCCAATTTCAAGTATTTGGGACTTGATTATTTATTCGAAAAGTGATTCTTTTATCGATTTTAATTCCGAAAAATGTTTAAAAAATTCTGGAAAATTCCCGAAAAATCATTTTTAACCCAAGGCTTGATTTAATATCGACTGGAATGGGAAACCTTATGTGTTGTGTGTTGTCTACTATTGGTTGGATGTGTTATGTGCCGATAGGAGAGTGAGAAAACTGTTTTGAGCATAACTTTTGATCCGTAAGTCGGAATCAAGTGAAACGAAAAAGAGACAGAAGCTTATAACGTCTATTTTAATATGATGTGACTATATGGCTGAGTCTATAAGGTGAATAATTGTTGATAAGTATGCATAATGTGATAATATGTGATCTAAGTGCTATCAAGTGATGATTATGTGAAGTACGTGTTAATTTTGATATTGTGAAGTGATAAATGATTAGTAGGACTGATATTGGATAAGGATATATGGATTATGGTGACTGGAGTTGGTTGATTGGTTGTTGGTTGGGAATAGGTTGACAGGTGGATAGTCCTATAAATAGATGAGACGATGTCGGATTTTCGAAAGGATTTATATGATAATTGATTGGTGATATGTTATGTGGAATATGATTGACTATATGTTAGAGTCAAAGCATGCTTATATGTTACGTGGTATCTGATAAGTTTAAAGGGATATATAAGTGGGTATCGGTATACGTGATATGTATATGCGATATATTGTTTAGTGACTATAGTATTATCTTATTCTCGTAAAGGATTTGGACGAGACGTGTACACTCGAAGACGTCAGGAAGTCGAAATGGTATTGCAAAGCGAGTAAGGGATAAATCGAATAAGCGAAGCGATGTGGCGAATAGAGTATAGCTAGAGATGGTCTAGAGATTACGAGATGCATAGATGGTGAAAGTGGAAAGATGAGATTGAGATGTGAGACTGGAGTCAGATTTAAGGCAAGTATCCTAAACCCTTCTCTTGGATATATTGCAATATTCTGATCCATTCCTTTGGTATCTGTTGCAAGAATTCGTACTTTTCCTTTCTATATTTAAAAGTGCATATGTTCGGATCTATTCTTTCTATTCTTCAAGTTTCTAAAGAATTTCCGTTTTATTAATTAATTCGAAGTTCAGATTGTCATTGAAGCATGTGTTGCTCAGTGATGGTTAGAGCTTTGAATGAATTGGGATCTTCTTGATTATTCAACCCGCCATTGTCATGCTGGTTTAGCAGGCTAAATTCAGTTGCTTAGCCGATAATGGAGGATATTGAATAGTTAGGGATTTCCTGAACTATGATTTATGAAAGGATGGACTGTGACTTATGAAAAGTTTATTATCAAAGTTTGATTTGAAATTATTCAGTTGTTGATGATGATTATGATTATGTTCTGTTAATTTACATTGGTTTCTTGAATTGAATTAGAGAATTGGATTATTGTTTTTATATAAACATGTGGACCAGATGAGTGGTCAGACCAAATGAGTGGTCATGATAGGCCAATGAGTGCCTTGGATCCAGTGATAGAGCATGGCGGGGCCTGCTCGGGGTTAGGTATGACTGATCAGCATCCTAACCTTGGTTTTTAATTAAAATGTGATAGTCCAATTCAATAATTCTCTTGTGAAGGATTGAATTCCTCAGGTTTCTATTGCTGCAAGGTATTGTGATTCTTTTATACAATACCTGAATTTGTGAACTCAGGTTGAATCTTTTTATATCTTGAACTCGAGAATTTCTGTTATATCACTTCAGAACTTTCATTGTTTATTATTACTTGCTGAGCATTGTTGCTCACTCTTGCTATTCCTTTCTTAATCATTTCAGAAAGGATTAAAGATGAATGGCTAGACTATGATTGCGAGTAAGGCTAAGGCTAGGCGAGGATTCAGAGTTGAGGATTCAGTGGTCAAGGAGTATTCAGGAAGACTTATAAAGTTGGAGCTAGCTAGAGTTGAGCTATTGAGATTCAGATGTAATTCATAGCTGGAACAAATTGGCAGTGATTCTTCTTATCGAAGATGATCTGATTTGGTAAGAGAAGTTGTGTAATATTAGTGGTGGATTCTAATTTCAATACTGTAACCTGGATGCGATCCTGTTGTTTTGGGGGGTTTAAATGTTCTCTTTGAAATCTTTTATTTAAGTTAAATGTTCTCTTGAAATTCTCCTATTATGGCTTTCAAGTTTGAAATTCAGGTTTTGAAATCATTCGATTTATGTTCTCATTCAAATCTTTTATTAAATGTTTTCAAGTTTTAAATTCTTTGGATTTCACGTTTTTAAATTCTTTTGGTTTTAATTATCTTTTAAAAAAAAATACAGGTTTTCAAGGGTGTTTTTAAAAGGTTTTGTGTGGTGACGTCAGAATCCAGACCCCCGGATTCTTGGACCGTCACATCCGGAATGAAGGTACAAGTTGTTTCCAACTTCAATCTAGTCAATAATGAAGCTACAAGTTGTTTCCGGACTCAAACGAGTCAAGAATGAAACTACAAGGTGATACCAATTTCAAACAACCGAAAATGAAGTTACAAGTTGTTTTCAACTTCAAACGAGTCCGGAATGAAGCTACAAGTTGTTTCCAACTTCAATCTAGTCAAAACGAAGCTACAACTTGTTTCGGGCTCAAACGAGTCAAGAATGAAACTACAAGTTGATTCCAATTTCAAACAACCGAAAATGAAGCTCCAAGTTGTTTTCAACTTCAAACGAGTCCGGAATGAAGCTACACGTTGTTTTCAACTTCAAACGAGTCCGGAATGAAGCTACAAGTTGTTTCCGGACTCAAACGAGTCAAGAATGAAAACTACAAGGTGATTCCAAATTCAAACAACCGAAATGAAGCTACAAGTTGTTTTCAACTTCAAACGAGTTCGGAATGAAGCTGCAAGTTGTTTCCAACTTCAATCTAGTCAATAACGAAGCTACAAGTTGTTTCCGGGCTCAAACGAGTCAAGAATGAAACTACAAGTTGATTCCAATTTCAAACAACCGAAAATGAAGGTACAAGTTGTTTTCAACTTCAAACGAGTCCGGAATGAAGCTACAAGTTGTTTCCAACTTCAATCTAGTCAACAATGAAGCTACAAATTGTTTCCGGACTCGAACGAGTCAAGAATGAAACTACCAAGGTGATTCCAATCTCAAACACCGAAAATGAAGTTACAAGTTGTTTTCAACTTCAAACGAGTCCGGAATGAAGCTACAAGTTGTTTCCAACTTCAATCTAGTCAATAACAAAGCAACAAATTGTTTCCGGGCTCAAACGAGTCAAGAATGAAACTACAAGGTGATTCCAATTTCAAACAACCGAAAATGAAGCTCCAAGTTGTTTTCAACTTCAAACGAGTCCGGAATGAAGCTACAAGTTGTTTCCAACTTCAATCTAGTCAATAACAAAGCTAGAAATTGTTTCCGGGCTCAAACGAGTCAAGAATGAAACTACAAGGTGATTCCAATTTTAACAACCGAAAATGAAGCTCCAAGTTGTTTTCAACTTCAAACGAGTCCGGAATGAAGCTACAAGTTGTTTCCAACTTCAATCTAGTCAATAACAAAGCTACAAATTGTTTCCGGCTCAAACGAGTCAAGAATGAAACTACAAGGTGATTCCAATTTCAACAACCGAAAATGAAGTTACAAGTTGTTTTCAACTTCAAATGAGTCCGGAATGAAGCTACAAGTTGTTTCCAACTTCAATCTAGTCAATAACGAAGCTACAAGTTGTTTCCGGGCTCAAACGAGTCAAGAATGAAACTACAAGTTGATTACAATTTCAAACAATCGAAAATGAAGCTACAAATTGTTTTCAACTTCAAACAAGTCCGGATGAAGCTACAAGTTTTTTTCATCTTCAAACGAGTCCGGAATGAAGCTACAAGTTGTTTCCAACTTCAATCTAGTCAGTAATGAAGCTACAAGTTGTTTCCGGACTCAAACGAGTCAAGAATGAAACTACAAGGTGATTCCAATTTAAAACAACCGAAAATGAAGCTCCAAGTTGTTTTCAACTTCAAACGAGTCCGGAATGAAGCTACACGTTGTTTTCAACTTCACAACGAGTCCGGAATGAAGCTACAAGTTGTTTCCGGACTCAAACGAGTCAAGAATGAAACTACAAGGTGATTCCAAATTCAAACAACGAAAATGAAGCTACAAGTTGTTTTCAACTTCAAACGAGTTCGGAATGAAGCTGCAAGTTGTTTCCAACTTCAATCTAGTCAATACGAAGCTAGCTACAAGTTGTTTCCGGGCTCCAACGAGTCAAGAATGAAACTACAAGGTGATTCCAATTTCAAACAACCGAAAATGAAGCTCCAAGTTGTTTTCAACTTCAAACGAGTCCGGAATGAAGCTACAAGTTGTTTCCAACTTCAATCTAGTCAACAATGAAGCTACAAATTGTTTCAGACTCGAACGAGTCAAGAATGAAAATACAAGTTGATTACAATTTCAAACAAACGAAAATGAAGCTACAAATGGTTTTCAACTTCAAAACGGAGTCCGGAATGAAGCTACAAGTGTTTTTCATCTTCAAACGAGTCCGGAATGAAGTACAGTTGTTCAACTTCAATCTAGTCAATAAATGAAGCTACAAGTTGTTTCCGGACTCAAACGAGTCAAGAATGAAACTACAAGGTGATTCCATTTCAAACAACCGAAAATGAAGTTACAAGTTGTTTTCAACTTCAAACGAGTCCGGAATGAAAGCTACAAGTTGTTTCCAACTTCAATCTAGTCAATAACGAAGCTACAACTTGTTTCCGGGCTCAAACGAGTCAAGAATGAAACTACAAGTTGATTCCAATTTCAAACAACCGAAAATGAAGCTCCAAGTTGTTTTCAACTTCAAACGAGTCCGGAATGAAGCTACAAGTTGTTTTCAACTTCAAACGAGTCCGGAATGAAGCTACAAGTTGTTTCCGGACTCAAACGAGTCAAGAATGAAACTACAAGGTGATTCCAAATTCAAACAACCGAAAATGAAGCTAGCTACAAGTTGTTTTCAACTTCAAACGAGTTCGGAATGAAGCTGCAAGTTGTTTCCAACTTCAATCTAGTCAATAACGAAGCTACAAGTTGTTTCCGGGCTCAACACGAGTCAAGAATGAAACTACCAGTTGATTTCAATTTCAAACAACCGAAAATGAAGGTACAAGTTGTTTTCAACTTCAAACGAGTCCGGAATTGAAGCTACAAGTTGTTTCCAACTTCAATCTAGTCAATAACAAGCTACAATTGTTTCCGGCTCAAACGAGTCAAGAATGAAACTACAAGGTGATTCCAATTTCAAACAACGCAAATGTGAAGTACAAGTTGTTTTCAACTTCAAACGAGTCCGGAATGAAGCTACAAGTTGTTCCAACTTCAATCTAGTCAATAACAAAGCAAACAAATTGTTTCCGGGCTCAAACGAGTCAAGAATGAAACTACAAGGTGATTCCAATTTCAAACAACCGAAAATGAAGCTCCAAGTTGTTTTCAACTTCAAACGAGTCGGAATGAGCTACAAGTTGTTCCAACTTCAATCTAGTCAATAACAAAGCTACAAATTGTTTCCGGCTCAAACGAGTCAAGAATGAACTACAAGGTGATTCCAATTTCAACAACCGAAATGAAGCTTCCAAGTTTCAGTTTTCAACTTCAAACGAGTCCGGAATGAAGCTACAAGTTGTTTCCAACTTCAATCTAGTCAATAACAAAGCTACCAAATTGTTTCCCTGTCCAAACGAGTCAAGAATGAAACTACAAGGTGATTCCAATTTCAAACAACCGAAAATGAAGTTACAAGTTGTTTTCAACTTCAAATGAGTCCGGAATGAAGCTACAGTTGTTTCCAACTTCAATCTAGTCAATAACGAAGCTACAAGTTGTTTCCGGGCTCAAACGAGTCAAGAATGAAACTACAGTTGATTACACTTTCAACAAAACCGAAAATGAAGCTCCCAATTGTTTTCAACTTCAACCAAGTCCGGCATGAAGCTACAAGTTGTTTTCATCTTCAAACGAGTCCGGAATGAAGCTACAAGTTGTTTCCAACTTCAATCTAGTCAGTAATGAAGCTCCAAGTTGTTTCCGGACTCAAACGAGTCAAGAATGA